>NW_027104213.1:543681-599404 GCF_902728285.1 Clytia hemisphaerica | reverse complement strand
ACTATGCTAGAAAGAAAATCTTAAGCCAATTTTGGACAAAGAAATGTTATCAATGATTTAATAAAATGAGGATAGTCATTTCAAGAATAAAGAAAAATGAAGTTGCTCTTTCATTTCAATTTGGTGTTGCTTCAGTTTCTTCAAAGATTTTCCCCAGGAAAAGTGTAAGTTTCTCTAATTCAAAGTGTTTATGATTCTCGGTAATTTCTTTAAACAACCAAACACAAGCATATGCTTCAAAATTTAGAACTCTTCGGACATTAGAAACTGGAAAATTTTAGACCTATACTGCCCCTCATGGGATATACTTGTTGTGCACTGCTTTTTTCTGTTAATCATTATAAGAAATAAAATAAAATATACCTGTAACTGCGTGAACCGCTACTGTGAAAGTTTAGTCATCTAGTTCTAAACTTAGAAGGAAACTAAGCAAATTACGCTTTAAAAGGGTTCCTGTTCTATAATGTGTATCACTGTAGATTCAGAGCAGTCAGAAAATACAGAGTTCTGGAGAAGGAGTCTGTGTTTACAAATCTGCCATTATGTTGTCCAGATATTGCATTCTGGGATTGTTTCTTTTGTTTAATATTTTGTATTTAAAATATAATCCAAAAATTGTAATATAGATGTGATCAGAATAAGATCTAGGATTTCATTTGAATTACAGATTCTAACTTGTATTTGAACTACACATTGTGTTTTTCGAAAATGCAATCCAGATATGATTCAAAAAGTGTAGTCCAAATGTAGGTAGTGGCCTACATTTGAATTACACATCTGATTACAGATGGATTATGGATTATTACAGACTCTGACTTGCATTTGAACTACACATTGAGTTTTCTGAAAATGCAATCCAGATGGGGTTCAAAAAGTTTAGTCCAAATGTAGGTACATTTAAATTACACATCTGATTACAGATGGATTATGATGTGAATCATAGTTAGACTTTCTTTGGAATACATTCTGACTACATAATCTATTTGTATTCTAGTTTTGTTCACACCGGTACCGATTGTTTGCGCAACCGGTTCAAACCGATCCGAACCGGTTGCGACTGGTTTGGAAGAGAAAACACCGGTTTTGCAATAGTAGGGTGGACAGGGTGATTTTTGAATTTGTCTTTTTCCTTTTTTTTTTTAGTGGAATCTGAAAGAGCTTTCCAAGACAAGAAAAATGAGTGGTCATAGAAGTTCTTAGCATAAGCGGTTCCTGAGATATGAAACTTTTTGTGTTGTGAAAATCATTGGTGAAAATTGTCCTAAGCTTTTGTATGCAAAGCAAGTTTTTTGGATGGCACCAAAAAACTTCATTTTTAAGGTATATACCATCCTGATTGTGATTTGGCATAACTTTTGATAAAGTTGATGTTTTGGGTTCAAATTTTGAACATCGTTTCATCTTGGGCCGTAAATTTAATTTTCCAGACCAGGATTTATTTACTTTACGGAACAGTCTGTAAACCTCAAAATTAGCTATTTTTATGCCAATTTTTAGTGTTTTAACTCAATTTGATGTAGATTTATCAAAAATTTATGAATTTGAACTGAAATTATGAATTTTTCTTCCGGCCTAAGATTTCACAAAACCATGCGTATTTTGCAGACCTAATACAAAAACACCCATTTTATATCAATTTTTAGTGTTTTAAGCTTAATCTAATGTAAATTTGAACTGAAATGTTCAATTTTTATTCCGGCCTAAGATTTAACGCAACAGTTCGTATTTTGCAGACAGACCGGTCATAAATAATACAAATAAAATACAAAAACAGTCATTTTACTGCAATTATTTGTGTTTCAGGTTTGTTTTAATGTATATTTATTAATTATTAGTGAATCTCTACTAAAATTGTTTTTTTCATCCTGGCCTGAGAATTTGCCTGGTGATGTGTATTTTACAGACTGGTATGTAAATTGCAAAAGCACCCATTTAACTTAATTTTTTTTGTTTCAGACCTATTTTGATGTAAATTAACAAGTATTAATGAACCTCGACTCAAATTATAAATTTTTATCTGACCCGAGTGAGATTTTACAGGGCAATGTGTATTTTACAGACCGGTCAGTAAAATTCAAAAAGGAGCTTAAATGAAAATAAAATTGATAGATTTTAAATTTCTAGGTCGACCAAGCAAGAAGAAGGATCATGGCCAAAATTCTTACCAAAAATCAACTGGTTCTAAACATTTGTAGAAAGAGGAAAGAGGAGACTTAAAAAAAAATCAAAAATATTATTAAAATTACAAGTATAAAATTGTGTCAAAAATATTTAAAATCCTGGACCTAAAATTGGCTCTGAGGGCCAGGATGAAGATTTTTGGGCATTATTTCCAGCACCACGGCCAGCGTTGTTTCCAGGATGATTAAGATAAAAAGGTTAATGATTTTTATATGATAAATTAAAGTTAGGAAAATTAAGTCCATTCGGTACAACATAAACAGGCTGATTGACCGGCAGATTCGGAACATTGACAGGCTGATTCGGAACATGGACAGGCTGATACGGAACATAGACAGGATGATACGGTACATCGACAGGCTGATTCGGTACATCGTTAAGCTGATTTGGTATTTTCAGCTTCAGGAATCACGATGGCTGCCTCTACACCATCGTTCCATCCAACATCATCGCCATACTATCGAGAAAAGGCTAACCAGCTACTAAACTTGTCCAAAGCTTAAGAAATTTCACAAAATACAGAGTTTATAACTTGAAATAAAAATTCTTTTAGACAAAGGTTTGCAAGTTTTAGTTTTATTGTCAGGGCATGATTTCCAGGACGATTAAGATAAAAAGGTTAATATTATTGCTATTATTTCCAGGATGATGAAGATAAAAAGGTTAATGATTTTTATATGATAAATTAAAGTTAGGAAAATTAAGTCCATTCGGTACAACATAAACAGGCTGATTCGGAACATGGACAGGCTGATACGGAACATAGACAGGATGATACGGTACATCGACAGGCTGATTCGGTACATCGTTAAGCTGATTTGGTATTTTCAGCTTCAGGAATCACGATGGCTGCCTCTACACCATCGTTCCATCCAACATCATCGCCATACTATCGAGAAAAGGCTAACCAGCTACTAGACTTGTCCAAAGCTTAAGAAATTTCACAAAATACAGAGTTTATAACTTGAAATAAAAATTCTTTTAGACAAAGGTTTGCAAGTTTTAGTTTTATTGTGAGGGCATGATTTCCAGGATGATTAAGATAAAAAGGTTAACATTATTGCTATTATTTCCAGGATGATTAAGATAAAAAGGTTAATGATTTTTATATGATAAATTAAAGTTAGGAAAATTAAGTCCATTCGGTACAACATAAACAGGCTGATTGACCGGCAGATTCGGAACATTGACAGGCTGATTCGGAACATGGACAGGATGATACGGTACATCGACAGGCTGATTCGGTACATCGTTAAGAGATTTTTTTTGCTTGCTATTTCCACAGGTTTTCCAGACAATTTTAAAGTAGTAACCTTGGCTTCAGTGAGATTTTTTTCTTTTGCTTTTTTGAGAATTTCAGGGTCTAAAGTAATGGGTTGATCAAAGCACTGAGTTTCCTTTTCTTGGATCAACTCTGACGGTTTCCAGCTAGCTACTTTTAAAAGATTAGCTTTTATTTCAGAGTTGGGCTTATTTTTGTTGTTTGAAGAGAGGTGGAATAGAGATTTTTCACATTTAAAGCCAAGCACTTTTTTATGAAAATCAAGTTGTGTTTTAAGTGCTTGTCTTTTCATTTTGTCAGTTTTCAGAGAATCTACAAAGGTATCCATTTCAATTTCGGTTTTCCAAAGCCCACCTTGCTCCTCAACACTTTTGACTAAACTTTCTTTCTCTAGTATAATGTTGGTTTATTTAGTAGCCCTTTCTTCGTAGTCATTTTTCTTTTTTATGCACGCAAATCATGAATTTCTTTTTTCTTTTCAAATAGATTTCTGTCTAGTTTTAGAACGTCTAGCTATCTCCATTACTTCAGCAAGTTTTTCTGGGCTCAGCTTGTCACGCCATTGACTTGTTTTGTTTTGGGTGTACATTATTATTGCTTCATATACAATAGTCAGGGCTTTAGGCTTGAGTTTCATAGGCCTGTCGAGTTGGCCAAAATCACGTTCTACGGAGGCGTTTGTTGTCGGAACTGTTGATGACTAGGATATGAGAGCTTCAGAAGGATTTTTATATTTTCCATAAATATGATCAAGTAACATCCTATTACGGACAGATATACAAGCTGAAAAAATCATTTCCAAAAGTGGCTTGACCATGCTTTGGTCATGTTCAAAAGGTTTTACAAGACAAAAATAGATTTCATCTTTGTATACTAAATCAGGAAACAAGCTTTCTTCCCCCAGCATAAATTTATCACAATTTTCACACAATTTCTCAAAGCATTTAACCATGTGCTGATAATGTTTAGACATGTTGAGGGCTGTTTTCTCCTCATTCATTTTGCGCCACAATGGGCCAGTGATCAATTTATAAATAACTCCGGGAGCTTTGGCTCCGACTTTGTACGCAAGAACTTGGGTAAGAACTAAGGTCATGGTGAACTGCAATCAGGGACAAAATACTTGGCACAAAAGGGAAATTCACCGGGGTGTTTTGAAACCACAATCGATTTGTAAGTGCTCTAAAGTAGGTTCGAAGGGTAGAGTTTTAACTCCGAGTTTTAACGCTAGACTGAAGACCTGAGGATCCAAAAGTTCAAAAATTGTCCAACAGGGCTTGGAATATAGCCTAGAAACCAATAACTCCCTCCCAGATCGAAATAATCGATGAAATAAAGTTGAGGGCCTAAAATTGACATTCTCGCTCGAACTTCAAATTTCGAAAAATGGTAAATTAACCAAAAGTGCAAATATATTATGGCACGGATTGTGCAATAACCAAATTGTTGCTTAGATCTATATAATCAAAAAAGGAAATCAATTTTGGAAACAAGGCAAATATTCCAGCACCATTGAGAAAAAGGATATTGAATCTATTGCCCAAAAAAGGATAGAGGGGGACGTGTTCTATACCGTGTTCTTCATGCAGCCATGTACTAAATTGGACCATTTTACCACTTTTTTCGCAACCAGCATTCTGAACTGTTTTACAAGTAGTCCTTATGAGTCTTGTAGTTCCAGACTCGCCAGTTGAATAGCCTCCATGCTGCAGGGAGCCTACCTTTTTGTCTTGAAAAAGAAACGATTCGTACACTTTAAGGCTAGCCTCCGTTTGATCTGCCAAACCTACTAAAAGATGTAGACCACAAAAGTATTCGTTTACTGTTGCAATTTTTTTTACTGCGTTCTGATAATGTATCCCAATTAGAAAAAACTATAGGCAAGATATGTCCTAAAATTAACAAAAATCTCATTGAATTTTCTTTGTGTTGCACATCTATCAGACACTAAATTTTTTATACTATAGCAAAAGTTTCTTCAATAAAATTTGATTGATCAGAAAAGTGAGAAATGTCTTTGATGACTTCTTTCAGCGTATCCAATTGGGTTTGAGCAGTGCTATCACCAGTCTCTCGCAGGCCCAGAATTAAAGACTCACTACTAAGAGTGTTTACATCATAGGTAATGAAAGGACGACCATGTTTTGAGGTGCCGTCTGAGTGCAGTGTATTAGAGCTGTTTTCATTTTCCTCACCCCAACTAATTCCCTTGCAAGTTGAATGTGGGCCAAGCCACGAGCTACCAACAGCATAAGCCTAGCAAAAGTGCCTTTTGGTAATGTTTCAGCTGTTTTCTGCGTCGTAAATTATCCTTAAGAGCATGAGTTAATTCTTCTTGAAGATCTTTTTGTTTGTCTGTCAAGGTATCATTTTTTTCAGTAAGCGATTCAATTATACTATCCTTCTCTCTAACAGTTTCATTAAGTTTATCTATGTCACGCAAATGTCTGCCTTCCCTTTGTTGACATTGCGAGTGTCAATTTTTGCCAATCTTTTTATCTTATTCTGTAGTTGATCACTCAATTTGTCTCTATCTTTCTTGATCTTTTTAAATTCATTTTTCATTTCATCCAGTTTTTTCTCACAGGAACCTCTCAAATTATTTTCAGACTGGAAACCATTCACAAAGCATGGCATTTTTTCTTGCAACTTGTCCATTTTGGAAAGTAGGGACTTAATGTTCTGTTGCAAATTAGAAATAATTTAATTTTGACTCTCTTGGTGAAAAGGGTGATCAATTGAATTTTCTTGTTTTTTAGAAAAGAGTGGAAACTTGTAGTCTTGTTGAAGTAAACCATTCAGTTCAGTTGTAACATCAGAAAAGTGCTTTGACTTTTTATATTTTGAAACATTATCCAATAACGTTTGAGTTTTATCAAAAAAATTCTTTACTTCATTTTTAACCCTATTCGGACTAGGGGGGAGGGGGCTCTTTCTGTTCGGAGGTCAAACTATTGCTAATAGCTCCTGAAATAACAGAGCTTTTGCTGTGAAATTTTCTGTAAATTCCTAACTTTTATTTAGCTTCAAAATAAAAAAAAATTTGACACCTAAATATTTTCACACCTTGAGCATGATGACATTTCTGACAGTAAGGTGTCACAAAATTGTACTTTTCCATTACAAATTTATTTTCATTGTCAAATATTTCGTTTAAACCGTAACTTATTGAATATTTAGGATAAAATAAGCATTTTAAACTCAGGCAACTTTTTTCTAAAGCCTTTGTTAGAATACAATAGCTATTTATAAGAACAAAGGAAATTTTCGGTTTTTGCTCACTTTGGGCATGATGAGGGACGTTGTCGAAAGTTACCTTACGTCACAAGGATCTTGTGTGCCAAATTTCATCCAAAGAGACCGACTAGATCAAAAGTTAAGGGGTGGTACAGGAAAAGCCCCCCTAGTTTGAATAGGGTTAAGAAAGTCACTCTCGTCAAGCTCAATTGTTACACCTGTAAGTGATTTAATCAGGTCAAAAAAATCCTCTTGACTTTTTTTGAAGATTACCTCATATAAGTCGGGGACAGGCAAACTCAATGCAGATTCTTGTGACTTCTTGACGAAACGAGAAACTTTTCTTATCTAATTTGAGGCTTTGAGATTAGACGTGTTTATATTAGGAGAAAGTATGGTTAGTACAGGCAACAAAGAGGACGATTGAAAATCGTTTGAGGTTATATACCCAGTCAACTTGGAGAAAACATTATGAGTAACTGGGTCCCATCCCTCGGGAACTTCATTTTTCAAAGATAAAAGTTTTCTCAATGTTTAAATCCTGCAAAAGGGAATCCCCCATCATTACTAAAGAAATATCAAACTATTTCACAAAGTTAGAAATGAAGAAAAAAGACTGTGTTTCACCAAGTCGTTGAAATTCCTCGAGCTAAGAAGCAGAAAGTAAAATAAAAATTTTACAATCTCCCCTTAATCTAGCAGAATGAAAAACCCTATACCAGTAGCAATAGCTTTGTTGAAAATAGATTTATAAAACACTTTGAATCTCTTGAAAAAAGTGTTCGAAAAACTCAACTCAATGCGTGGGGTGCGATTTTCGACGAACGAATTTTTGCGCTAAAATCACTGTGATGTTTTGGCCTGTCGCTATTGAGCTGATAAAGTTAATAAAAAACAAATCATACCACCAGAAAATAGAAAGATTCAGCTTTCCAACGATGTATGGTGCTGCACATAAAATCTTTAAAAAACTCAAAAAAATTTGAAGTTTGTTCTTATTTTCGTTATAACTTTCGCTGTAGATGTTGCCTGGACAAGCACGTTGCATGAAAAGAAAGCCCTATCTTTTCTCTTCACGTTGAAAGCAAAACGGCCGTCGTAAAGATGGCAGCTCAAAAGCGGCCGGCCGTTGAAAAACATTGTTATTGTTTTTTTCGGTGCCGTCCGTGGTCATGTGCGGCGCGCTCGCAAAGGTACCAGTCTAGAAAGAAGACGATTATGAGCCGAAGAAAAGAAGTATTGTCGTAATTCTGTTTTTATTCGATTCCTTAATAAATTCTGTACACTACAAAAAGTTTAGCTCTTAGAAATCAAGATATCAAGATATTTGGTGTTGAAGTTAAAAAAACACATCTTTTTTTCACCTCGCCAACTTCCGTGCAAAAAAGCACCGCCGATCGCGCACCCTAGCAATAGATTTCAGCTGCCGGCAGTTCCAAAATAATATACTGTGCATGCGTTGATTTAAAAAAAAGTAAACAAAGCCCCTCCATACAAATGTTCAGAGAAGTCAGAAGGAATTGAATTTTTAAAGATATGACAGGTAAGGCTATGTTTAATTTTCATTCCGTCGTTGTTTCTTTCAAATCTTTTCTGTTTTGTTTATGAAGGGTGATGAAATTTTTTATCAAACGCTCATAGATTAGCGATTATAGGGTATGCGGGATGGCAGTTAGCCATCCTCAAGGATGGCTTCCTCTGGGAAGCCTGGCGCCCTTGCCCTGCAAAGCCATTATAGATCTATCGATCGTTTAAAAGTTTTGCTAGACAGACAGTTCCATCATTTCCACTTCTGTTGTGAGAGTCTCTTTTTCTTTTTTTACTTCATTGTAGTTTTACTGGATTATTTAGGAAACTTATTTTGAATTGAAAATTTTCTAGAGACGACTTTAATCACTTCAGTGTTGAAAATTGTCAAATGCAAAACTACGTGAATATGTTTTTCTCTCTAAAACTTGCATACTACCGAATTTTAACTGTATATAAACCGCGAATTTTAGTATATATAACCTGTATCATATTTTAAGAATTTTATTTTTACTTTTCATTCCATCTCTTCGGAGAACTAGGTGTAGTTGGAGCATCTTATAGCCCGGTTACGGCAATCCAAATAGGAAAAGGAAAATTCTGATATAAAACCACCCCTGTACAGGTTGGCGTCTTGCAGGGTTCTCTTATGCCTCATGGGGTGATTGACCTCTTTAGACACTTGTTACTGTCATTCTTTCTAGGGTGTATCCAGTGGCGTGGAGCATTCGAAACAAAAAGCTATCGAAAGAAATAATCATGACTTCTCTAAACAGCACCAGGGTTCAAGCCCCTGCTTTTCCGGTTCTACAACCTAACCTTGTTTCTTCAGAGACTGATGAACCTCCTTCTCCAAACTCATCTGAGCGAGAAGGCGGTGATAGGATAGAGTCTGGAACCAAAAATAATAACCGCAAACTTCTTAGATGTAAACACTCTACGATTTTTAGCACTTTTAACGCGCGTACTCTTACTTTAACTAGTCGCAAACAGGAACTACTCTCCTGTTTTTCCAAATGCAATATTGATATACTTAGTCTCCAAGAACATAGAACATTACATCCTGAGGTTAACTTTCAACATACTAATATTGGTAAAAATAAACTTATAACATCCTCTGCTTGGAAAAACTCTCAGGGTTCGACCATAGGGGGCATAGGTTTACTACTCTCTCCTAAGGCAGCGAACAACCTAATTTCACTTTCAAAAGTATCAAGCCGTATTATTGTCGCCGAATTTAATAGCAATCCGAAAACAACATTCATTTCTTGCTATAGCCCCACCAACGTTTCTGATGAATCTGAAGTTGATGAATTCTACTCTTCTCTTTCTAGGGCTGTCCTTAACACCCCTGCCCACAACTTCTTGGTGATATCTGGTGATTTTAATGCTCAGCTTGGCCTAGACAACGTTAAGTTCTCTTTCCACCCATTAACTAATCGGAACGGTAACAAACTCTTTGACTTCATGCAACAGTTTCAATTACTAGCAACAAATACAATGTTTATGAAAAAGGCTTCCAAACTCTGGTCATTCCAACACCCTTCAGGAAGCCTCTCTCAGTTAGATTATGTGATTGTAAGAAACAAATGGAGGAACAGTGTTCGCAATGCTCAGTCCTATTCTTCTTTTTCTTCTGTTGGTTCTGACCACAGAATTGTTTCCTGTCGCATTTCTCTTAGCCTTAGATCATCTAAAAAGTCTAAACCTGACCCAATGAAATCCATCGATTGGCAACAGGTTTATTGTAACCACGACCTCCGAACTACTTACACTATTGAAGTGAAAAATAGATTTGATACATTGGCTCAAGCAGACGACGACATTGAGAAAAGTTACCAAAATCTGATTAAAGCTAATAAAGAAGTTAGTCTTGCTCTTCTACCAAAGAAACAAAAAGTCAAAAAGAAATATCTCTTTGGAAACAACCTTGTTTCTGATGCACGGAATGCACTTGTAGAGGCCAAACTAAAACATCAGCGACGCCCTACAAGAAGAACATCAAAAATCCTCTCTGATGCTCAAAAAGCTCTGGATGATGCCTACCTTAACGCCGAATCGATGTTTATTCAGGGTAAGATAAACTCAATTTCCAATCTTCATGTTAGCCATCAGCACTCGGCCGCTTGGAAAACGATCAATGATCTAACAGGTCGAAAAGACCACCCTTCTATTCAGCTCAACGGTGGCTCACCAGATAAAAGAAGAGAAAACTGGCTCAACCACTTTAAAACTTTACTTGGAAACCAACCTATTTTAAATACTAATGCTCTCCCTTTAACTCAAATTTTTGATGAGCTTGACATATCAACTTCTCCTTTTACAATTGATGAACTTTCAAATTGCGTTAAACTTTTTTCAAATAATAAATCTTCAGGCCTTGATGATATTCCAACTCTGCTTTGGAAAGATCCCGTCTTTATGGAAATGCTTTTCGATTTTTGTAATCACACATTTGAGTTTCTAACTCCCCCTTCTGCTTGGTTAACTGGCGGTATCATTCCTGTTCCAAAAAAGGGTGATTTGACCTTAGCATCCAACTACAGAGGCATCACTCTTATGCCTATCGCCGCCAAAATTTTCAACAAACTTCTTTTACAACGTATCGTTCCAGTTCTTGATCCTCTTCTAAGAAAAAACCAAAATGGTTTTCGGAAGGGAAGAAGTACTCTTACACAGATTTTAGCCATCAGGCGTATTTTGGAAGAAATGCGAAAACTTAACAAAGATGCTTTTATTTGCTTTGTTGACTTTAAAAAAGCCTTTGATTCCATATCTCGTGTAAAAATGTTTGAAATTCTTAAATTGTACGGCATTCCAGAGAAACTCATTTCAGCCATCAGGGCACTCTACGTGTCCACCAAAGCAAAGGTCATTACAGCTGACGGAGACACTGATATTTTTGACATTCATGCTGGAGTTCTACAAGGTGACACCTTAGCTCCCTTTCTTTTTATCATTGTTTTAGATTATGTTTTAAGAATTTCTGTTGACTTATCTAATGACAAGGGAATCAAAATTAAAGTTCCCCTGCGCAAGCGTAACCGCGGCCTTTTTCTGACCGATCTTGACTTTGCTGACGATCTTGCCTTAGTTTCTGAGAGTATTCAAAATCTTGAAAGTCTTCTTCACTCACTTGAAACTTCGGCCAGTCAAGTCGGTCTTTATTGCAATGCTGGAAAAACTGAATTTATCAGCTCCTCTGGGATTGTTCTCCCTTTAAGTTCCAAGAATGGTGTCAATATCAAACTTGTGAAGGATTTTAAATATCTTGGCTCTCATATTAACAGCTCTGAAAACGATTTTAAAATTAGGAAAGGTCTAGCTTGGAAAGCTTGTAATAAGTTAAACAAGATATGGCACTCTAATTTGTCTAACGCTCTTAAACTTCAAACTTTTAGAAGTCTTGTCGAGCCCATTCTTCTATATGGCTCGGAGACTTGGACAATGACAAAAACCATGCTGAAGAGCCTTGATGGCTGCTATACAAATCTTTTGAAAAGAGTCCAGAATCTTGATTGGCGCAACCACCCAACCCTTCAAGAGATATATCATGGACTCCCAAGAATTTCCTCTGTCCTGACTAGCAGGATGCTCTCTTTCTCAGGTCACTGTTTCCGTGCGAAAAACGAAATGGTGTCTGAGATCTTACTTTGGTGTCCTGCGGGCACTAGGCGCTCGAGAAAGCGCACTTTTCTTGATACTTTGAAACGAGAAACAGGGCTAGAGATTGAGGAACTGGGCACTGCAATGGCTGATCGAGAGCTGTGGAGGGAGGGTTATTGTTTGTTTCCGACCTAGGTCCATTCGGACCTAGGTCGAAGGATGATGAGAGATTAGCGGTCCATTTTTTCTCAATTGAGTTTTCTTTGTGATTTGAAGAGATAGAGTTGTTTCGTAAATTCTAAATAATTTGAATAAATGGTATAAGTGCCGAGCTACAGATCGAATCTGTATTTGGCTGGACGTGCCAATTTTCATTTTACTAAATAAAGGGACAGCCTAGCCTGTCTATATGCAACATTTTTTCTAGAATTCACTAATGTGTTAACACACATTTGAGTATTATACATGCGATATAATAGATTATTTGAAAACAAAGAAAAAGATTATCCATTACTTCAGGTAAAGGCATTTCGCTATGTCGTTTCCTTCCATTTCGTGAAGTCTATCAATGCAATTAAACAGTTAACCGAATACGTTACCAACGTGATGGCTCGTTCCATGTCGACCATCCCAATTGTGAAATTCAGATTTGATACGTCATCGGCATCAATGTTTGAGGTAACCACGCATAGTGCACATTGGAGAGCAGCTACTCTCAGCACATCACCGATACTTTTGGACATTATCATTGATTTCATGTCTTCGAACACATCTGCCTTTCTGAAGTCCAAAACTTTTTGATCATATGATGCAAACAAAGTAAATGCTTCAGTGTCTAGCTCAAAAACATGACCTTTATGGTGAAAGTGTTTGAAAATTTTGTCAAACAAATTCTGGATACAGAGTGGAACTTTTGTTTTCGAAGCTGCAATTTTTTTCCGTTATTGGAACATACTCTTCTTCAGAAGTAACGACCATAAATCCATGAAAATGATTGCTGTTAACGATCATGTTAATAAGAAAGTAGTTTTGGTTAAACCCATAAAAACTGAATCGTGGGTCTTCAATTTCCACCTTTCCGCCGTGCTTTGTTTCGTAAATTCTAAATAATTTGAATAAATGGTATAAGTGAGAGCTACAGATCGAATCTGTATTTGGCTGGACGTACCAATCTTTATTTTACTGAATAAAGGGACAGCCTGTCTATATGCAACATCTTCTCCTTCACCTTATGAAAGTTCTTTTTTTTTTCGTTTTGCTTCGCTCGTATTTTTCTTCATAACATACAGTATGTGGCCCCTAAAACGTCTATCCAAACTGAAATCTTTTTAGTGAATTTAGAAAATAGGGAAAGTTAGAAATCTTTCTTGTGAATTAAGCTCCAACATGTCTAGTTTCTTTCCCAAAAGATAATTTTCTTAGAATAAAGGTTTTTGTATGATTTTTTTTCAGTCAAAGTCCCATTTTTGTAATGGCCCCTTAAACGGAGGTTTAGTTTTTTCGAAATATCTTAATCAAAATGCATAGCACCGACATCAAATTACTATCAATAGGTATGAATGCACTGCTTTACGACTTAAAAAAAGTCAAAATTTATTTTTTTCTTTATTTTCATACAAATGGTTGTCAAAACGGAGCTTAGTGGCGCCCAAAACGTCGATTCAATTAAATTGAAATTATTAAAAACCCATCACTTAATCATGTCTCGATAAAGTAATTAGTTCTTTTGATAATTTTGCAAAAAAAATTCATATCAAAACAATAAATGTTTCAGGCCAGGCTAAGTGCAAAATCCTGTGAAAAATACTAGCAGTTTCCAATGTTAATTTTAACGTGAAATATTTAGAATTTTCTGAAAAACTTTGAATTAGAGTTGGTATGTTGGTTTATGTTTATACTTTCCAGAGTTACCCAGTTTAAGGGTTAATTTCCGATCTTGTTTGACCTCTGACGGTTTTAGTCCCAAAAAAGGAATTTTCGAAACTAAGTTTTGATAAAATAAGGAAGAAGAAAATTAGCCATGTTAAAAATAAAATTTTGGTATTTTTCTTTTTTCGGAATCAAGAGAAATGTGCCGTCTCCGTTTTTGGGGCCATATACTGTGATATACCTTATTGGTAAAAAAATCGTCAATTTTGTCGAATAACTTATTTGTTTATCAGTCGGATGTTTAAGATAAAAACTGCAATTATTGCTCTTTTTAGAAATTATTGCCGAAAACGGCAATTTTTTTAACGATGAAATGCTGAATCAGCAGAAAAATAAAAAAGTAAACAAATGAAAATTGCCGTTTTCGGCAATTATTGCCGTTTTTGCAAATAAAAGTTGATTTTATTATTGAACACGTGGTATTTGACACCCTCGCGATAAGTAGGCCCACTGTGCCTTGTTTAGTTTTGTTTTCAACTGGTTTTTGTTGGAAATGCAGATAGCAAAATCGAGTCATATGTAAAATTTACAACGGGGGTTTTGTTATCTCTTTCTGGCTGTGTTTCGGCATCGATGCAGGATCTTTTAACTTATTATTTTAGAACTTTTCATGTTATTGAGCAACGAAAAATTGAAAAAATCACTTTTAAAAATCCGAAAAACCTTTTTCTTGATGCAATTTTACTATTTTCAAACACCTCTGACATCTTTGCCCTTAAAAGGACAACACATTTTGCTGATTCAGCATTTCATCGTTAAAAAAATTGCCGTTTTCGGCAATAATTTCCGAAAAGAGCAATAATTGCATTTTTTATCTTAAACACCCGACTGTTTATGGGGTTTGAGTAACGTCCGGTTTCAAGAGACATTAAAGGTGAAGCACGGAAAACACCAATAAACTGAGTAATCCTTTCTCGTAATTTCTGCCGGGTTCTTTTTGTTGTAAATCGTATACGAACCCTAAATTTTAGCATCAAAGCATTTAGTTTCAAACGAAAAATTTTTCAAAGTAATTTAAAACCATTTGGTTAAAAATGATCGTCGTAAAAAAGATTTTCTTCACTTTTTGCCAGAAAATAGTTTTCTACCGGAAAGGTTGATTGATACGTACTAGTTATCGCATGAGTTCGAGTGCACGAGAAGTCATGTGATAGCTAATTTATTGTCGACTCAAAAAAATTGTCCTGGTATAAATCTCTTTTTGTTTTTGTTTTAAAACTTACTTCCGCCTTGCTTCTTTCTCCTGTGTAGTTTCGAATGTTTTTATTCGAACGTTAGATTCGAACAAAAAAATTCGATATGTTCCCGCCGAAAATATTCACACAAAAAACAGAGAAGCATTTTTCGATCATTTTCGATCCAGAAGTTTTGTTTTGAAGAGTTGCAGATTTTTCAGAGATGTATTTGAAAGTTTCTAGATTGATAATTCATAATGCAGATGGTTTACAGTATTGTTTCGATAGACAAGAAACCCTTCATCATTGGATTAATCAGATTGAACATTCAGTCTTTTTCTATGTTTTTGTTTCGATGCATGGAAAAGAATAGCAGAGGAAAGGAGTCCCATGATGGAAATGTATGCTTGTAATAATGGTTGAAGAACAACATTTTTTCAAGAGAAAAACAATTTGCATACTTTCTTGATGTTATGAGAAATCTTATTGGTAAACATTCAAGAATCTCAAGTTTTTTTTGTATGCAATGATAAAAAACTGTTTGGTTATCACACAGACGAATTCTATACCAAAAGCTGAAAATATTTGGATGGTCTCAAGTAGTTTTATAATTTCTTAGTTCATCAGATTTGATTTTAGTGTCTTTTATGGAAGAACTCCAAAGTAAAAGTTAAAATATTTTTGTTGCGTTTTTCCCTTTGACTCCCAAGTCAGTTTCTCCGAAAGTCAGTTCTTTTCGGCTGTTTTGTTTTGATTTTTCTCCCGCCGCTTACCCAGTCCCCCAAAAGTCAACGCGGGTCATATTTCCATACTAGAGAAATATGAAATATCGCATATATCTCGATGCTCTCGACCAATCAAAACGCTGATATTTTTTTGGGTCGGCAATAAGTGATATGATCGATTCATATATCATAGTTCTCTAAAAACACTGTAAGTAATGATGAGATGGTTAAAGAGCCCATCATCGCTATTCTCGTAATTTTTTATAAAAATCGCGATTCTGCAGAGGTTTTCATAAGAATAAAAGTTCAGATTGATTCAAATGAATGAGAAATCAGGGTAGAACATAAGGTACACCATTGGGGGTATCCCATGATAAGGTACCAGCTTTTAAAATAACCCTTCCAATGATCGAGAGTGGATTATCATACTGCAAAAATAGCTTTTACAAAGGAGTAATTTGAGGGGAATAAAAAACACTTTTTATTTGCAAGCGTTGAGTTCTAAATTTTTACATAAATTGTAAAAATCTGTCTTTCCTCGTTTCAAAAATGTATGTTTGGTTTTCATTTAAAAAAACACTTTGAAACAAAAAGATCTATCCAATTTTTATCCAAAAATGAACTGAATTATGGTGATAGACTTTGAATTTCGTTAAAAGAAAGAGGTAAACAATGCACAAAAGAGAGAGAAAAAAGATTATAGGGAAATTCAGCGATAGAAAGAGAAGACAGGAAAAAACGATAATATTGAACTTGCAAAGCTGGAGGATGAAGCTTTTTGCAGACATTTTAAATGGAAAAAGTGTAAATTCATCCCTTAGAACTACGATGAATTTTAAATATCACGATGAAAATGGCACGAGAGGAAAAGGTCTACTGCTTCAAAGCGTCACAAATCTTTTAGATCTTCACCATCCAACCCTAGACTTTTATGAAATTTATTTTTTATAAACCAACCGACCAATTCATGAATCTCTCTCTTCTTCTTCATTTTTCATCTTCATTTTCAAAGTTTTCAAAATATTTTAAACAATCCCCCCTTCCTTGCTTCCCCCTCCCACCTTAAGAAAGGGAGGGTTTCAAACTATAGTGTCAACTGCGAAACTTAGTTCCGTGAAATGCAAATTCTACTTTAAGTCCTTGAAAATCCCCATGAAAAAAAAGAAAAAAGTAGATGTCTAAAGTCTGTCCAAATATAATGGGCATTGGAAACAAGAATGCCTATAACTTTTGATAGTCAAATATAATTATGGAATTTTTTTTAGAGAATCAAAAGCGCTATATTTGAATGTATTCTTGGTTGAAAAATTCGCGATTTTTAGCGGTTAAATTTGCGATTGTAAAAATCGAGCTTTTTTTCTACTTATGCTACAACGTTCATTTTTACACCAATGGTAGTTCAACCTTAGGTTAAGAGGTTTGTTAAATTTCAAGGCAAACAGAAAAGTCTTTTGGAAGATATGGGACTCGAAATACCCCTTGGTAGCACTTTTCTGTGAAATATCAAATCTCCAACTTATTACTAAAAACGGGGGTAGTGATGTGATAAAACAGGTTTTCGATCATATAACACATTTTACGATCTCTTTAATGACCTCATAGCCATTTTGTGTTTAGTGTTTTGGGGAAATAGCAAAGTTTTTTAATGGCTTAACAATAACAAAGGCAATATAAGTTCATGCTTAACTTTTCAATAAAACAATTATACTGTGATTTCACTTCGTTTCGAAATAATCAATGATACCAATAATACCAATTCACCATAACACTTAACACTTTCCAACTTTTAATTGCACGGTTCAAAAAAGATGACATAACCACCGTTTTTAGTAATAAGTTGGAGATTTGATATTTCACAGAAAAGTGCTACCAAGGGGTATTTCGGGTCCCATATCTTCCGAAGGACTTTTCTGTTCGCAAAATCTGTTCCCTTAAGGGTAAGACGTTTACCTCAATTGCTGTGACCAAATGTGGCATTGAAGGTTAATTTTTTCCAAGAAACTTTCCAAACATACATAAAAATGTTGGGTCAATTACAAACAACAGTACAAATAGATTCTTGATACCTGTATTCAATTAACACCAAATCAAGTATTTTTCCATCAAATGTTTTAATAACATAGGAGTTACTTTTATAATGCAATGCTTTGTTCCTATAATACGTTTTGTAGATGAGGAACTGTCCTGGCTTCAGTGCAGAGCGTTCTTTCTTGGTCCTATCCATTCACTACCTTGTTGTTCTCGTCAAGTGTAACAACAATACCGCGATTCCCCCTGTTATCCCAACTTCCCAGATCATCTGCTGCCCAGTCATTTTGGCTTTTAAGCTTGTTTGTGTCTATAATGAATGTCAAGTTGTCCTGGAATTTGACTGGCTTTTTGGTGGCGACTCTTGAACTTTTTCGGGAAACAAGTAAGTCTATCAAGGTTTGAGGGGAATATTCCTCATCTGAGGTTACTTTAAACATTGAAACATTAATGTTGCATCTTTGAAATATTTAATTTCATCCTTAAGGCTGATATAGCCAGCATCATTATCATCATCTTCAAAAGATTCAGAATCATCATTTTCAGATACGACAGCAGATTCTGTGGTTGGATTGAAGTTTTGGCAAGATAATAAATGTAAATGAGTTGACTAAGCAACGATTTGGAACATTTAACGATTCTTGAGCGTAGCGTTCAAACTGAAATACAAAATTGAATGACTAATTATATGACTGATTTTATTTAGGTTGCGTGCCCTTATCCTTCAGCGGGGTATTATTTCGTAATACCCCGCTTGAGTTTGTAATACCCCGCCGCTTCATTTGTAACATCCCGCGCCACAAAAAAGACGTAGTTTACACAATGAATACTTATTTTCTCCTTACGAAAACTGTGACGCACCATTTAGGAGAAATTTAGGTTTTATGCTTCATTTTGAGAAGAAATGATTTTGATCAAAACTATTTTCTCCCAACATGATTTCATGCGCCGTACAAGTGTTCGAATTTCCAAAACATTCGATTTAATTCTAGCAACATTCGATTTAATTCTAGCAACATTCGATTTAATTCTAGCAACATTCGATTTAATTCTAGCAACATTCGATCTTCAAGGTGAACGAATTTGTATAAACAAACACAATTTTGATGCGGTTGTCGTTGTAAGAAGAAAATTACAAGAAAAATGCAGGATGAAAACGACAGATTTGAGCTACTGGACGATGATGTCATTCTTTCTCTATGGCAAAACTCCAAAAACCAAAATACAAATAAAAGCATGAACACTTGGTTAAACGCGTTCAAAAATTGGGCAAAATTTGGTGGACTTGATGAGAGCATAAATGAATAGACCGTATAATTTGAACAATGTGTTGGAAAGGTTTTCTGCCGAGATTCGAAAGAAAGATGGCACCGAAAACGAACCAGACTCACTCAGAGTAATGCAGGCAGCTTTGCATCGTCATTTAGTTGAACAAAACTATCCAAAGTCGATCATGTCAGATCTTGAATTCGTAAACAGTAGACGTGTTTTGGAAGGTAAAGCCAAAGCTTTAAGAGAACAAGGGAAAGGTAAAAAGCCAAACAAAAGTGAACATATGACTATTGAGGAAGAGAAAATGTTATGGGAAGCTGGTAAACTTGGTGATTCTTCTCCTTCGTCACTTGTCCATACCATGTGGTTTTTGAATGTCCAACATTTTGGTCAGAGAGGACAGCAGGACGTTCTACCATGACAATAGAAAATTTTGTCAGAAATACCAATGAATCCACTGGAGCCGTTTACATTGAGTTTTTAGAGAATCCCACGAAAACACGTCAAGGAGGACTTCGTCCGAATCAACGTGTAACCAACCCAAAAATGTTCGAATTTCCATCAGACAGGTCACGATGTCCTGTTACCTTGTTTGAAAAGTACGTGTCCAAAAGACCAGCTGCTTTGAAAACAACTGGACGATTTTATTTATCACCGAAAGATGATTACAGAGACTCTGGACAACTAGGCAGAAATAAAATTGCAGGCTTCGTGAAATCGATCATCAAAGATACAAGTTTAGAGCATTCAGGAAAGAATCTCACCAACCATAGTGGGCGGAAAATACTTGTAAAGAAATTGAATCTGCAGGAATTCCTGAGTCATCTATTATTAAAGTCACTGGGCATACATCCACGAAAGGACTCTCTAGCTATGATCCAGGTGACCAAAGAGAATTTCAGAAAATGTCGAACGCACTTGCCGTTTCAAGGACTTGTTCAAATAACGAAGACCCTATCCAATCACAACTGCTGCCCTCGTTACCCCGTCATTCCCCAAACCCATCTAATTCTGGCAATGTATTCAATAACTGTTTGGTAACAATAAACTACTCTATACAGCAAAGTCAAAGGAAACGAAAATATGATTTTTATGGATTTTCTTCGCAATAAAAATTATTTAAAGTTTGAATGTTTGGAAAATATATAATTGTAGTTTATTATTTGGCAATATATTTATAAGATATTTATCTGTTTCAATTTAAAAATGTTATGAAATAATTTGTGTTCTAAAGACAGTTTTAAAGCAATACATAACGATATAAATTTCCTGTTTAGTTCTGGAGTCATTTCGGATGGATCCTTACACAATTAAATTGCTTTAGCTCAAATTTATTTTTAATCTATATTTCGGATAAACGCTTGATAAAAAACTCGCATGATTTATTTGGTGAAATTCTCTATGCCTCAATTTCGGATAAACCCTATGAAAAGTAATAAAATCAGTCATATAATTAACTAGGAATGATATGGCATTTCGTGAAATTAGGATTAATACCCCTCGTATCATTTGAAATACTTTGAAATATCCCTCACTTCGTTCGTGCTATTTCAAAATGAAATTCGGGGTATTAGTCCCTAATTTTCCTCAATGTCTATTACTAATAAATAAACTGAAAATATGACAATGCGTGAAATTGACTATGTATGAAAAATTGACTAAGTATTGATTGATTGAGCAAAAAGTAAATGAAAAAATCCAAGATGGCCGCCAGGACCATGTGCTGACCTAAACCTAACCTAAAGTGACTTGAGGCAAAGACACACCTGGATGAAAACAAAAGGAACCAGAAGCAAAAGCAAACAAGAAAGCTTACCAGCTGCCATATGGAGTCTTGCTGAGTGGTGAATCAATATGGCTATACTGAAAGCTGAGTGTGAACATTCAAAAACAATTCTTTGACATGTTTGAGTAAATCAAAAATATTTATGTGTGCTTGAGTAGTGACATCCTGACTTGTGAGATGTGAGATGTCAACTGACTATGCTAAAAAATTGGGTGGTCAAAAAGTGAGGCATGACCGTGGTCTGGTGTGAAAAGTCACCAATGTGCACCAAAAAGTGATGATGTCATCATGTCAAAATCAAAACAAATATGTTGACCTAAAGATGTAGACAAAGCTACCAAACCTACGAAATATGAAAATTATAATATAAAATGAAAATTCTGAGAAAATATATTGAATTATCTTACAGATTCAGTCTGAGTGTTTTCGGTGTTTGAGTCAATATCTTCAGTTTTGTACACTTCATATTTAATTGTTTCGTGCTCAATGTAAAAATCTTCATCCCCAGATGACAAAACAACAGGGTAGTCAATTGAATCTCCCATATCGCCCATATTCATGCATTTCAGTTTATCTCTCTAGAAGAAATTTAAATGAAAGAATTATATCAAGTATGGCTCAATGAATTCAAGAAAGAGCGTTTCTTCCAGCAATCATCGGCTGTTCCGAATAGTTTAATTTGCCACTGCTATCAATAATGGTTAACCCTATCTCGCCTCCTGACAGACCTCTTTCATGGAAGGTGAAGATGAAAATATCTTATCAACCAATAAAGATGTGACTATTTAAAATTTTAAATATGGGTTAACATGAGAGTAAGCATGGTTTCAGCCCACTTTTCAGGTGCCCCCATTGAAGCATGGTGCCCCCAACGAGTTAGGTCCACTTGAGATAGGTACCCCCATTCACCCGATAAATTTTTTGAAGTGACACTTTTTGTTTTTTTGTATACCAGAAGATTGTAATCAGTTATGAGTGTGAGTGTTAAACGGTTTAAAACAGAGCCAAAAACACAACTAGCTATCATGTTTGCTTACTCTTATCTTGAAGTTTTAGCGCACTTGCATGAGAAAAGCCCCAAGAGCCTCCATCAAAACAGCTAGGTACCCCCAATGAATAGGTAATCCCAAAGAATTAGCCCCCAACTCCTAACCTGGCCTAGGTGCCATTTAGATTTCTGGAGGGGGCTGAAACCATGGTAAGGAACATTTTCAAAAAAAATAATCTTTGTGATGACGTCATCATTTCAAAATAGTGTGCTATTTACGAAAAAATTAATTTTAACACTTTTGACGCGACGCGCTCCAGAGCCTCAGGACTTAAAAATTTGATTTAATCTTGTCGAAAGAGAATTCAATTACATTAATTAAATTAGAACAATCCAAATTGAGTCAAGAAAATTACCTGCTGCTCATCAAGATGAGGTTTAAGTACCTCGGGAAGCTTCAACATGCTCGTTACGAAGAGACTATTTCTCTTTACTATACAAGAACTGTTGAAGTGATAAAAAACTATGGTGAGCGAAGGCGATTTAATTTCTTGCCCTTCTTTGCTGCTCCAATAACACCTGTGGGTTTTCGAAACAACAATCATTTGGTTGTATTTATTTGTCCTGAGTGGTTTCATGCAGCCATAGCATGTTTTTGTGTTTGGATGACAGAAACGAATAAGACCAATGGCGTATGTCTCTGGCTCTGTGTCTAGAGATAAAGGGCCAGATATATTGCGTTGAAAATATTGCTGCATTGGTTGCGGCATTGGTTGCTGGGAACTTGACTGCGGCATTGGTTGCTGGGAACTTGACTGCAGCATAGCTTGCTGGTGGAAGCTTGATTGTTGCCTTGGTTGCTGGGAACTTGACTGCGGCATAGCTTGCTGGTGGGAGCTTGACTGCTGCATTGGTTGCTGGGAGCATGACTGCTGCATAGCTTGCTGGTGGAAGCTTGATCGCTGCATTGGTTGCTGGGAGCATGATTGCTGCATAGCTTGCTGGTGGAAGCTTGACTGTTGCATTGATTGGTGGGATCTTGACTGCTGCATATCTTGCTGGAAGCTAGTCCGCTGCATTGGTTGCTGGGATCTTAACTGCTGTAATTCTTCAACAGCATCGACAAGCTCTAGAACGTTTTTTTGTATTAGCCTGTCCTTTTCTTCTTTGCGTGCTTTGAGTTTTTTTCTTACCAGCATTATTTTCTTTTTGCCCAAAAACCACATTCGATGCTTTTTCAGTGCACGATTTAGTATTGAGGACTTTGTTGTAGTTTTCAAACTTTCCTGCTTTGAAAGCAACAATAATGGTGTGATGACATACTTCATGTAATTTGTATGTCATTAATACCTTTTTTTCACAAAAAAAACTTGTTTCCGGAACATCTAACGATCATTGGTTGCTTCTCATTTTTCGGATTGAAACAAAGCCACAACAAGTAACCCTGTGGACCATCACTGATCCAGTTTTTATTAGCAGCTTAACGCTCGGCATCTTCTGATAATTTAGCAGTTAATGACATTAGGATAGACATGATGGTAAAAGCTGGGATCTTACAACTCTCTAGATATCCGTCGACATCTCCCTGATCATTTGGTTTGATTTTAAAACTTTTGGTAAGTTTGAAGGGTAATCTGAAAAAAAACAAGCCGTATATGTATAAAAGTTGCGAAGCGTTCCAGAGCCTCCTCGATTCACAAGTTGCAAGCAAAACATTTAATGACATACAAACACTGTATGTGACAACGACGCGGCATTTGTGCAGTTTTCCTTTACATTTGCTGCAGTCTTTCCGAATATCCTATCATTTGCAAATTTTTTATAGTCCCTCTCTGTAAAAATGACATCTGTAGATTATCTCTCATTGATGAAAAATGAAGCTTCAACCGTTACATTTTTCATTTTCTAGAATAAATAGCAAAAAAGTTTAAAGAAACAACAATATAAGAAGATGAAAACACTTAACACACTCAGGGCATTTTGAACTTAGAAAATAAAACAAAGTGTACCCTTATAATCATAAAGGTTGGTGAGTCCAGTCAAAACACAAATTTGATCTGTAGCATCACGCTTCACATTTACAAAAAGGAGGATATCATAAAATGAACCAAGGAAAATTTCATAATTTCAAAAAAGTCATTTTGCATTATCATACAGTAATTACGCACGAGCGAGCGCAGCGAGCAAGTGCGATTCTTTTGGCAAAAGCGCGGGAAAAAAAGCTGATATGCGGGGTGATAAAATCGATTTTCAGCTTTTTAGTCAGCCAACAGCTGATTATTCAAATAGGCTTTTTCCCCATCATCATCAGACCAAAATCGAAAAAAACATGTTACCCCGATATGCTCATTACGTAAGCCGTGTTTCCCCGATTTCTAAAGTTTATATCCGATCGGGTTAACTTTTAGTGTACTTTTAGCGTGTGTTGTTTTAGATGTTGTGTTTCAAGATGGCAGATCAAGCGGCTCAGTGTTTTCACTGTAAATGCAGGAAGTAAATGCATGTTGCAAGCTTCAATTTCTGTCATAACTTTTTTATAATGACTTTGAAACTTGGCAAATCAAACACATGATTTTCATCAAGGGGATTCGGTTTAGAAATTTGCTCAAGTTTTTGTTATTTTTACCTAGTTGAATTTCCAAGAATTTCTGCTTTTTGCAATATTAAATAAACATTTTTCTTGTTTGCCTCTAGCTGTAGGTGGAATTGATCATGTTATAATGTTATTGGAATACGATAAAGTATAAAAAAGAACAGCTACTGTCTAAATTTGATAAAGACAGGATGCAATCGTGCTTTTTTGGACTTGGACGTGTTTGGCATCAATAACAGCAGATGGCGACAATCAAAAATATGTTTTGTTTGCTTTGGCTGTTTGCATCGGCCAACCAATCCAACCAACTTGGCAGACAAAAATGCTGAAGGAGTCAGAAAATTGTCGGAACTTTTCATCAAGCAAGTGAATAAATATTAAAAACTATACTTTGAAACCATTTTCCAAAAAACTTGACTAGATTTTTTGACGCGAACGAAACATATATGATTGCCGCCAGAACGCTGCATAAAATGACAACAATATTATTTATTTATTGTTTACACATCTGGACGCAGATTGTGTTTTGTGACCTCGGCACATGTTTTGGGCTTTTTTGGTTTGAAACACCCACCTGTTCATAATAGGTAACAAACATCCATGTTAGAAAAATCGACTCTATTATATGTCAGTCATATACGTATGGTCAGGTTGTCAGTTTGGAGCTTTCGAATGATGGTTTACCTCGAAAAGCGATCATCCAATACAGAAATGCTAACGAAAATGTCTTTCGTGAAACATCGAGAGCTGTACGTGGTTTGGTTGTAATACATAGAGCTGACGACTCTGATATAATGACTGGTCTTGGTAAGATTGCTACAAACATTGATCTTTCCACAAAGTAAATAATTCCCCTTTTGAGGGGAGTGTAAAATGAACTAATGTCTAATTAGAAAAGGGGAAATAATTTCCTTCTTGTTAAAATATTTCACATACTTTGTTTCCTATAAAAAGTATCATTTTCTATTTTCTTTATAAGCACATTTATTTTGCATTAAAATATGTTTCTTAGATTTAAATATTCTTATAAAAAAGCGTTTCTCTTTTTATAATTAGTTTATAATTGGTCTGCAGTGATTTCTCACACATGCATATAAGAGTTGATTTGTGTCATTTTCTATTCATTCTTGAGAATACTTCATAGAGACAAGATGTATGTTTTCTTGAGAGGATGCAACAAATTTAACACACTTTTTTATTTTTGTTAATACACTTTACACTTGCACACACACTCACTGATCAGTCAACACATCAGTAGTGTTTTCCTTTGGCTATTTTCACCAGCTCACACATGTGGCCAATTTGGTAAGTTTCTTTTGCCACTCCTCTTTTTGCAACCTTTTTGCATGGCCACATTTTTGTTTTTGTTTTGCTTTTTGTTCTCCCATCAGCTCACCAGTCCGGTGTTGAGGCACAGCACTGGACTTAGGTTTTTAGTCTATCTTTCACTTTTACTTTATACTATTACATCATATAATTATACAATGAATTTGATAATAGTGTTTTATCTTAAGACTTGTCTTTCTCTGAGCCATCTTTGGCTAGTACTACACTAGCCTCAGAACTTAGAAAATTTTTGTTTTTTGTTTTTCTAGTCCTTATGTTTGTCATTTTTTACTTTTCTAGTTTGAACCTTCTGATATCAATAAAGATAGTTGACATGCTACCGATATTTTGATTGTTCCAAACCATTCCCCGCTCGTGTGCAGTCTGACACGGCACAGTAAAAGACGGGGGCGTCTTAGTGTGTAATATTTATTCATTATTCTTTTATTTTTATTTTTCGCGAATGTTTGAATTAAGGAAATCTATACATTAATAGCCGTAGTCTGTATGTGTGTTTGTTGGTTTGTTTGTTTTTTGTGTGTCACTTTCGTTTTCGCAAGCAATGTTTTGTTCATTTAAAAGATGACTTTTATTTTGTTCTTGCTCCACAAATTTGTTTAACAATATTCGCGCCGTTTTATAAAGACTTTGTTTTGATTGATAGATGGATTAGACTTTTTCTTTTTTTTCTTTCTTTTCTTTTGTTTTATGTTTTCGAATGTAATTAACGACCCTATTTGATTTGAGACATTCGAATTCTTTTCAAAACAAAAGAAATCTTTTAAACATAATCTATTAAAGAAAAGAACAAATTTGAAATAAAACACAAGAATCACATAACAAGTTTGTTAGAACAACAGCAACATTATAAATATATATATTCAAAAGGCAGTAAAAACTAGAATTCTTTCTTCGTAAAATGGGACCTTTAAACATGTATGTCGATAATTATTTTGCTGTAAATCTAAGTCATTGTTGAATTTGAAAAATTATTGAAGTTATGACGAAGTTATTTTATAAAAAGCAACATAAAATTGCGCTATCACGCTTTTTTGTCTGCGTGTCCTAGCTGCCTTCCGGAGGGACTATGGTTGCGAGCTGACTTTCGGCCCTGCCCCTCGGACCCTTAGCAGAATAAAGAGGAGAAGAAACAAGGGAATTTGTGTGAATTTTAATTCACTTTTTGGAACTAATTTGACCAAATTCCTATTTTTCTAATCCTTAGTGGGAATAAAGTTTGATTTTCCGATTTTTCAAACTGCAATGTTTCAAAAAAGGCACCCTTAAGGCCGGCACATACCCATACCCATAGCCTTCTCTTGCCCCCCCGGGCTGCCTTTTTTCGAGGAATCGCGTGTCATGTCTATTCAAATTTCCCTCTGCTTATCTTGACATCAAAGTTTTCTTAAACATCAAGAACTACGGCAAATATAACGCGAGCGAAGCAAGAAAAAAAATCTAATTACAGAGCCGTCTCGGACGTCGCTGGTCGCCGGTCCGGTGTAATTTGGGAATGACGCCCTTTCTGTTTTCTGATCATTTTTACCACAAAAATCTTTTTCAAAATATGGTTAAAAGATACGTCAGCCGGGAGGGATAGAGTCAAACTTTGAAGATAATTATTCCCTTTAATTTTGATTTCATCGTGTTTTAAGCCACCTTCCCAACATATCAAAAGACTTTAAATGCGTTCAGCAAACAGCTAAACCGGCGTGCGACGCCGGGTACCGGCTAGTATAGTATAATATATTATATTTGATTGTCAATGCCAAAAGATACTTACGAATAATCTGCTGTGTTGCCTCGCCATTTACCCCGAATTGTTTTAGTAGGCACTTCGGTCACGTAAATAAAAACACGTGTATATATGTTGAAGCCGACTGTGGACTGATGGAAGTGAACGCTTGAGACAAATGTTTGGGAAATCAATTGTAAAAGGGGTTACGCACGATACGAAAATCTCGTGTTCGCAAGCGAAAGGTTTTTTACACTACATACCGTAGGATCGCTAAACTTCCTTATTCCCAGCGAAACTTTCCGATTGCTAGTGTACAACGGAAAAGGACCAAACGCCACAAAAGTAGATTTAAGACCGATTTTGCCGGAGACGCCTAGAAGCGAAAAGATCCCGGAGATGGGGCAGGTATGTTTTCCCGGGAATGAGAAAGTTAGCCATTTTATGATACAATTTTAAAAACTTATACCCAGCCGTTTGCGTAATGCGTGACCGGGAAATAATTCGAGGCATGATTTGGGCTATTTTCGCGATACTTGCATGGTGAACAATCCATGTTATTTTCATGATCGTCACGAGAGCAAGGAAAATTTCTATCAATACATTTTAAACATGTACAAACTCTGGTGAACCAAAAGAAAGTTGATATTCTATTTTCAAAACAAACTGCTTTTTCGAAGTTTTTTAAACTCAAATATCTTAAAATTTCGACCTAAAATAAGAGCATAATAAACCAGCTGCGCTGGAAAGTCAGCCTAAAAGGCTTAGAAGGCTGCTTAGAAGTACAAATAAGAAGCTTTGTTAAAATCTGAAAAGCTTGAAAGAGCGTATCTATTTGCTTGAAACGTTCAGACGAAAAAGTAGTGGTGCATAGTGGGATCCGTCCAAAGCAGAAGTTGGTGAAACAAATTAATACCATTGCTGTATTGAATTTGAATTTCGCTCCTCAAAATGACAGTTGATGAATTAGCCAATAAAAGCTTGTTTTAGTTTCTCTTTTCAAACTGCCTCAGAAAAAAGCGCGATTTTTTATTGTCCAGTCGTTTACTCATTTTTATTCAGTGAGTGAGTCCTGCGCTTGTTCAACTGTTAAAAATGGACTCACAGCTCGAACCTGTCTAGTTTATATCAGAGATATCAGATTATACAAAACACTCGACGGGTGTCTTGTCATGACAATAAAATAAAAGACCCAAATAGAAGAATTTAGTAAAGTAAAGTAAAGTAGTATACAACTTTACATTATTCAAAGAAAAGTAATTTCTTTAATACTCACTTTCTCTATAATTAGTTATTTCTCTTTCTTTATTTACAATGCAAAAGTATCTTTTATTAACTATTGAATATGACGCAAAAAAGAATCTTCTTTCTTTTTTTCTTGCGTCTGTTTATGTTATGTGTTTTGCTCGTCCTATTTTATCTTACTAAGAAAAAATTATTTTCGCGCGCTAAGTAATTCCGAAATCCTGTTTCCCGAAAATAATCCGAAATCGGAATTAAAACTTAAAGTCTTAACGACGACCAGCGGGAAAAAAATCGTCGAACCGATTTGAAGAGTCACCTGGGCTGACTAATAAGGATTTTTTGGTATATAAAATGTCTTATGATACTTTGCACAAAGTAACGGAATTTCGTTCCGTCTTTTTCTCTTTTCTCGTTTTGTTGAATCAGGGGGTAATGTATATCTAAAAAAATTGATCTTGTTCATCAAAAAATGAGAATATTTTACAATAAGAAAACCAAAGGAAAATTTATATTTTCAAAATAGATGAAATATTTTGCATACAGTATACTTTCATATATAAAATATTGGAAAACAGGTTTAATATATAAAATATTGGAGAAAAGGTACAATATATAAAATATTGAAAAGAAGGTAAAAAATTATAGCATCCGAAAGTTATATTTTGCACTTTTTTTAATATAAGAACAATTTTATAAGAACAACGAGGCTCAAAATCGCCAAAAAATAGGAACGATGTAAGAACAATGCTGAGCCTGAAACTACTCAATTTCAAGCAATTTAGGGGTCAAAGTAATAAAAATTGGGTATAATACCTAAAATACCTCACTTACATCCTATTAATAAGAACATGATAGAAGCTCAAAGTGCAAAAAAAAAAAAAAAAACAGTCGAGGCTCAGAAAAATTTTACTGGTTGTTATATAAAAAAAAGTGTAATGCTAAAAAAGAAGAACAAAAAATTTCATATATACTGGGAAACATTTTCATAATCTGAAAGAACGTCGAAAGGAAAAAATTCCCCTAGCAGAAGGCATTTTATAATTTTCAAAAGTATGCTGCAAAAGCAAAAAATGTCACATAATTGGCAATCATAATTTCCAAAATTTCCAAAAAGAAAAAAAAGTCCTCATGCCTGGATATTGCTTGAAAAAATTTTCAATTGAGGCGAAAATAAAAAAATGTAGCGTTTCTGGAAACCAACCGGGTGAAAAATAATAATTTTCTGATCTGGACTATGGGTTCATCTTTATAGTTATTATTAAAAAAATCAAGTTGGAGCATTTTTAAGCTATCAAAGTTTGGTTAGATATAGACTTTTTTTTAAAGAGGCAGCCATGTTGAATAGTGTTGTACTCCAGCATAAAAACAATGATACTTACTTACTTTTTTATACTTTTTGAAGGCTTCTTTGTTCATATCAACAATCATCCAATTTGAGAAATCCGATGATGGACCATGACTTTGATACAGCCATGCATAATTACTGTATCATGCTTATTTAAAAAATTATGCATGGCTGTATCATTGTTTTTATGCTGGAGTACATAATTATTCAACATGGCTGCCTCTTTAAAAAAAGGTCTATTCCCACTTGTAAATCAAGATTTGTTTGTTAGTTAGTAGTTGATACATTCAGTATATTCAGGGCTTACTTCATACTGTTTGTACATAAAAGTTATCTTTAATGTTCTATTTCAATGATCTTATTATATACTTAAGTCATCAAAAAAATCAAATAAAAATGTTTTTTCTGGCCGGCCGCATGAAAGCTTTTTTCTTTCAACCGCATTCCGGAAACACTACATTTGTTCATTTTTGCCTGACAGCAAAACTTTTCTACATTTTTTAAATGCATGTGGAAGAAAATGTCAAGTTCATGACAAGAGTTTTCGACATTTTAAACGCACGTGGTGAAGAAAATGTCCAAATTCACAGCAAAAATTTCAACGTTTTAAAAGCACGTGGAAAAAAATATCCAAATTCACAGCAAAAATTTCCACGTTTTAGACGCATGTGGAAGAAAATATCCAAATTCACAACCAAAGGTATTCCACGTTTAAAATGCATGTGGAAGGAAATGTCCAAATTCACAGCAAAAGTTTCCACGTTTTAAACGCACGCGAAAGAAAATTTCTAAATTCACAACCAAAAGTTTTCCACGTTTTAAACGCACGTTGAAGAAAATGTCCAAATTCACAGCAAAAATTTCCACGTTTTAAACGCACGTGTGCAAGAAAATGTCCAATTATTCACAACCAAGGGAAATTCAATCACCAATCAGTAAATTTTGGTCCGGGTTTAAATTTTTACATTAAAGCTAACCAGTTCATATCCAACCACAACCATTTCCTTGGGTGCCGCATCTACCACCATCTGACCATGCCATCATAAAAAAGTGAGTTCAAACTTTTTTCATTTTGCAAGTATTTAATTTTTCAAATATAGCATGGTCAGATTTATCCACAAATTCAGTCACCTGCCTTGTTAAAATTTGTGTAAATATACGGGCAAAATTGAAGTTAGTTTGTTGTGAAAGTTGATAAAATGTCCTGTTTTTCAAGACACAAGAGATTGCATCAATCTCTCATGCCAAACCAAACGAAACATCAAATCCAGAGAGGAATGATAAGAAAACTTCATCGTCAACCTTTTCTTGTAACAATCACACAAAAATCAAGATCCAATTCAACTCATTAAAGCATAAAAACCAAAGAAAAATAGCGAAAAGAGCAGTAGCAACCAGTTGTTTATTTTTGCCGCCATCTTTGTTTTGACTGTTAGAAAGCAGTATGGTCCGATCAACAATACGCTTCCGAACCGGGCGACGTTTCCCGATCGAGAAGGATACTTATATTTTCCCGCGACGTTTCTCGAAGAAATGACGTCTTCATTGTCGTATAAAAAACACCCTACTGTTTTTCACACCGGAGCTCGATTTAAAAAAAGATTTGGAAAAAATCCATTACGTAATGACGACGACGAAAGTCTGAATGGAAACGAGGCTAAAAAAGCTGAAAAATCGATTTTATCACCCCGCATATCAGCTTTTTTTCCCGCGCTTTTGCCAAAATCCATTGTTAAAGGGGTTACGCACGATACGAAAATCTCGTGTTCGCAAGCGAAAGGTTTTACACTACATACCGTAGGATTGGGCTCTTCCAGAAAAAAATTGTACATGGGGGGTGGAGGATATTTTGTCCGGGGGGTAGCAAAAAATCATCAAAATTTGCCTTGTCCGGGGGGTAAATTTGCTCCGTCCGGGGGTGGTAATTTGGGGTGTCCGGGGAGTCAGCAGATGCTTGTCCGGGGGGTAAAACCTATTGTCCGGGGGGCCAAAAGTCACCCTGTTCGGGGGGTAAATCACTAAAAATTGTTATATTCTCCACCCCCCATGTACAATTCTTTTCTGGAAGAGCCCATTGCAAAACTTCCTTATATTCCCAGCGAAACTTTCCGATTGCTAGTGTACAATGGAAAAGGACCAAAACGCCACAAAAGTAGATTTAACACGATTTTTACCGGAGACGCCTAGAAGCGAAAAGATCCCGGAGATGGGGCAGGTATGTTTTCCCGGGAATGAGAAAGTTAGCCATTTTTTACGATACAATTTTAAAAAGTAGTACCAAGCCGTTTGCGTGATGCGTGATCGGGAAATAATTCGAGGCATGATTTGGGCTATTTTCGCGATACTTGCGTGGTGAACAAACCTTTTTTGGTAATTTTCATGATTGTCACGAGAGCAAGGAAAATTTCTATCAATGCATTTTAAACGTGTAAAAACTCTGGTGAACCAAAAGAAAGTTGATATTCTAATTTCAAAACAAACTGCTTTTTTGAAGTTTTTTTCAACTGAAATATCTTAATATTTCGACCTAAAATGAGAATATCATAAGGATTTTTTGAGAAAAAAAAATGTCTTATGATATTTTGTGCAAAGTAACGGAATTTCGTTCCGTCTTTTTCTCTTTTCTCCTTTTCTTAAATCAGGGGGCAATGTATATCTACAAAAATTGATCTTGTTTATCAAAAATTGAGAATATTTTACAATAAGAAAACCAAAGGAAAATTTATATTTTCAAAATAGATGAAATATTTTTAATATACTTTCATATATAAAATACAGTATTGGAAAAAAGGTTTTAAAAATATATATATAAAATATTTGAGAAAAGGTAAAATATATAAAATATTGAAAAAAAGGTAAAAAATTATAGCATCCAAAAGTTATATTTTTGAAATGCATGTCAAAAAGTAAAAAACTTTCAAAACAGGGAAACAATTTCATAATTTCCAACAACATACACTTTTTTAATATAAAAGAACAATTTTATAAGAACAACGAGGATCAAAATCGCCAAAAAATAAGAACAATTTAAGAACAATGCTGAGCCTGAAACTACTCAATTTCAAGCAATTTAGGGGTAAAAATAATAAAAATTGAGTATCATGCCTAAAATACCTCACTTACATCCTATTAATGAGAACATGATAGAGGCTCAAAAGTGCAAAAAAAAAACAGTCGAGGCTCAGAAAAATTTTACTGGTTCTTATATCAAAAATAGTGCAATGCAAAAGAAGGAAAAATAAATCTCATATATACTGGGAAACATTTTCATAATCTGAAAGAGTGTTGAAAAATGTCCAAATTCACAGGAAAAATTTCCACGTTTTAAATGCATGTGGAAGAAAATGTCCAAATTCACAGCAAAAGTTTTCCGCGTTTTAAACACACGTGGAAGAAAGTGTCCAATTTCACAGAAAATGTCCAATTTCACAGAAAAAATTTCCACGTTTTAAAGCACGTGGAAGAAAATGTCCAAAATCACAGCAAAAATTTCCACGTTTTAAACGCACGTGGAAGAAAATGTCCAAATTCACAGCAAAGATTTCAATGTTTTAAACACGCGTGGAAAATAATATCCAACTTCACAACCAAAAGTTTTCCACGTTTGGAAGAAAATGTCCAAATTCACAGCAAAAATTTCCAAATTTCAAATGCACGTGAAAGAAAATGTCCAAATTCACAACCAAAGGTTTTCCCACGTTTAAAATTATGCATGTGGAAGAAAATGTCCAAATTCACGGCAAAAGTTTCCACGTTTTAAATGCACGTGAAAGAAAATGTTCAAATTCACAACCAAAAGTTTTCCACGTTTTAAACCCAAGTGGAAGAAGATGTCCACATCATCATCAATAACAATAATTTCCACGTTTTAAACGCACGTGTGTAAGAAAATGTCCAAATTCACAACCAAAAGTTTTCCACGTTTGAAATGCATTTTAAAACACCAAGGGAAATTCAATCATCAATGTACTGTATCAATTAGTAAATTTTGATATGGGTTTAAATTTTAAATCCAACCACAACCATTTCCTTGGCTTGGGTGCCACATCCTACCATCTGACCATATCATAAAAAAGTGAGAAATATTTTACGAGGTCCGAGATTTTTCCGTACAATATTTTCCGAGCCTTTAGGTGAGGAAAATATACGGAAAATCCGGAACGAGTGAAATATTTTCATATTGTACGAGCAAATGTCTGATAACTGGTTTATCGGTTTATGCACTTTTTGTTGGAGGACACTTTTGTAGCGAAGTGACGTTAGATTGCTTCTACCGCTACAATACAACAACATCTTTTCGTCAATTTAATTTTTCAAATGTAAAATACAAGATATATTGTACTCTTTTTAACCAATCAGATTGCAGATATTTTTTGAATCGCCGATAATATTACTTAAAAAAGTTATCAAAAAAATCCAATAAATTTTTTTCTGGCCGGCCGCATGAAAGCTTTTTTCCTTCACCCGCATTCCAGAAACACTACATTTTTTTATTTTTGCGAAACAGCAAAAACTTTCTACATTTTTTAAATACACGTAGAAGAAAATGTCCAAATTCACAGCAAAAGTTTCCACGTTTTAAACGCAGGTGCAAGAAAATGTCCAAATTCACAACCAAAAGTTTTCCACGTTGCACTTTTACAACATCAATCATCAATCAGTAAATTTTGCTCTAGGTTTAAATTTTTACATTAAGGCTATATAACCAGTTCATACCCAACCACAACCATTTCCTTGGGTGCTGCATCTACCATTTGACCATCATAAAAAAGTGAGTTCGAACTTTTTTGATGTTGCAAGTATTTAATTTTTCAAATATAGCATGGTCAGATTTATCCATAAATATTCAGTCAACTGTCTTGTTAGAATTTGTGTAAACATGCAAAATTGAAGTTAGTTTGTTGTGAAAGTTGATAAAATATCAACCGGATAAAATATCCTGTTTTTCAAGAAGAGATTGCATCAATCTCTCATGCCAACCAAAGGAAACATCAAATTCAGGAAGGAATGATAAGAAAACTTCATCATCAACCATTTCTTGTAACAATCGCACAAAAATCATGATCCAATTCAACTCATTAAAGCATAAAAACCAAAGAAAAATAGCGAAAGAGCGGTAGCAACCAGTTTTTTATTTTTGCCTCCATCTTTGTTTTGACTGTTAAAAGGCAGTATGGTCCGATCAACAATACGCTTCCGAAGCGAGCGACGTTTCCCGATCGAGAAGGATACTTATATTTTCGAGCGACGTTTCTTGAAGAAATGACGTCTTCATCCTCCTATAAAAATACTCTACTGTTTTTGACGCCGGATCTCGATTTACAAAGAGATTTGGAAAAAATCCATTACGTAATGCTTCCAACAGACAGTCGGGTGCAGGCGACAATTCTCCATATTGGTACCTAAGACAGTTGCACACGACGACGAAAGTCTGAATGGAAACGAGGCTAAAAAAGCTGAAAAATCGATTTTATCACCCCGCATATCAGCTTTTTTTCCCGCACTTTTGCAAAAAGAAAGACAACTTTTGTGAGAATGTTGAGTTTTTTTTATATGGCTGTTTGTGATGCACTACAGAACGACATATCACACATCGCCATCCACAACCCCGACAGAAAGTGACTGTACCACCCGGGGGGTACTAGGGTTGCGAGCTGACGGGGGGGGGTGCCGCCCGACTTTCGAACTTTGGACCCTTACCGGGACTAAAAAGGAGAAAACAAAGGGAAATCCCTTGTCCCTTAGCGGGACAAATTTGACCAAATTTCGATCTTTCAGGGGCTAAAAAGTTGAAATTTTCCAATTTACCAACCCTTAGTGGGACTAAAATTTGATTTTCTGATTTTTCCGACCCTTAGCAAGACTTTGGAAGTCCAAAAAAGGTACCCTTAAGGGCGGCACATACCGTACCCTCCATTTGCCTAAGTACCCCCCCCCCAGGCTGTACCACCCCTACAGATTCATTCCTCATTGTTTGTCACAGGAATTAACTACCGTGTGATTGGGTAACTTACTTGCATCAGTGGAGGCTAACATGCATAGCCCTCAAATGAAAGACCTGGCTGGACATTCAAATACGTACTAGTTATCGCATGATTTCGAGTGCAATACGAGAAATATTTTACGAGTTCCGAGATTTTTCCGTAATATTTTTCCGAGCCTTTAGGCGAGGAAAAATCTCGGTAAAATCTCGGAACGAGTAAAATATCGAGTATTGCACGAGAAGTCATGTGATAACTAATTTATTGTCGACTCAAAAAAATTGTCCTCTTTTTGTTTCAAAACTTACTTCCGCCTTTTCTGCTTCTGTGTAGTTTCGAATGTTTTTATTCGAAAATCTAATTCGAACGTTAGATTCGAACAAAAACATTCGATAACTTCCCGCTGAAAATATTCACACAAAAACAAAACTTTTCGATCATTTTCGATCCAGAAGTTTTGTTTTGAAAAGTTGCAGATTTTTCAGAGATGTATTTGAAAGTTTCTAGATTGATAATTCAAAATGCAGATGATGTACAGTATTGTTTCGATGGAGAAGAAACCCTCCATCATTGGATTAATCAGATTGATAACATTCAGTCTTTTTCTATTTTATTGTTTCGATGACATATATGGCCATATGATGAAAGAATAGCAGAGGAAAGGAGTCCCACGATGGAAATGTATGCTTGTAATAATGGTTAAAGAACAACATTTTTTCAACAGCAAAACAATTTGGATACTTTCTTGATTATCGTCAAGCTCTAAATGTTTCGAATTTCAGAAGGAAGATGTAATGATTGTTGAGTTGAAAAGTCAAGGACGTACGTTGTTTGTCGAGAACGAGAATTAGGAGAGAACTTTTATAAAAATCACTCGTCATTTGGTTTAATACAAGACATTACATTTCCCTTGTTATGTTATGAGAAATCTTATTGGCCAACATTCAAGAATCTCAAGTTATTTTGTATGCATTGATAAAAAACTGTTTGGTTACCACACGGACAAATTTGCCAAAAGTTGAAAATATTTGGGTGGTGTCAAGTAGTTTTATAATTTCTTAGTTCATCAGATTTGATTCTAGTGTCTTTTATGTAAGAACTCCAAAGTAAAAGTTAATCTGAACATATTTTTGTTGCGTTTTTCCCTTTGATTCCTAAGTCAGTTTCTCCGAAAGTCAGTTCTTTTCGGCTGTTTTGTTTTGATTTTTCTCCCGCCGCTTACCCAGTCCCCCAAAAGTCAACGCGGTCATATTTCCAGACTAAAGAAATATGAAATATCGCAAATATCTCGATGTTCTCGACCAATCAAACTGCTGATATTTTTTTGGGTTGGCAATCAAAAGTTAAATCAAAACAAAAATGGTACTGTAGAGTAAAGATGCGAGAGCGGAGCTGCGTAATTGTATTTTAATGACCAGCCAGATCATTCATTTGAGGGCTATGCATGTTAGCCTCCACTGATGCAAGTTACCCAATCTCACGGTACATGTGGTTTAAAAGAACGCAAAACTTTGTATGCGTATAAGTCTCTATTAGGGTGAGCTGGAAAGATTAAATGAATTAACTCGTAAGCAACAAAAGTTTTTCACATTTTAAACAGATAAATGTGGAGGGAAATTTTTATAGTTGACAACAAAGGTTTTCCACGTTCAAAATGCACAAAGAAAATTTCAAATTACTGTAAGTTGTGCAGAATCTGGGTTCTGGGTTCACCTTGATTCAGCCGGTTTACCAGATGAGTTCACCTCAGTTCTCCTTGGTTCCCCTGGTTCACCTTTTTCTAATTCAGTTAAGTCAATATTGCAGATAGAAGAAGAAGATTTTAATCTAAGGTTGAGTGAAAACTAACCCAAGTCAGTGAAAATTACAAAATTGTCCTTTTTTTGCAAGAAATTGGCATCTCTCATTCCAACCATCAAAATGGAAACAAAACAAAACAAACAATGAACAATAAATAAAACAATGAACAATAACAGGCCAGTGCCTTCTTTCTTTGCTGTCGATTTGATTGAAATAAAAGTCGAAACCAAACCAATGACCAAAAAAAGAACGATGCCAATCAAGGATCGAAGCCAAGAAAAAACAGGACAAATTACAGCCAAGCAGTTTATTGCGATTCAGCCAAATTCGGAGAGAAAAAAGATAATAACCATTTTGATGATAAACTGAAACCATGACAACGAATCTGTAGAACCAATCAGTGTCAAGATATCTCTATCGCCGTGACGTCAAACAGGATAGGGAGCATAATGGCATCACTTTCGCTTTGCAATAAATTCAAATAATATCAATTTACTATAACGGAGGTAATTTGTTTTATCATTTCCCGGGATGTTCTTCACGTTTGTTATCTCCTAAATATCGACGGCACGGATCACGGAGGGTTGACTCGTTCTTCGTATCATTCTAACGTATACGTCAAATTTGATATGACGGAGGTAATTTATATCAAATTTCCCCCATTATCCTTCATATTTTATCCCCTAAATATTTTGGTGTCGCGCGACTCGGAGATACGAAACGTTTTTCCCCTCTCCCTGCCTTATAGAGAGTCGAAAGGATAGATAGTTAAAGGTACGCACACACGATAGCAAAACTGCTTTGCTCATGTACATTCGCTTCGCAAAAATCGTAAATTTGTAATGGTTTCAATTATATGGATGATTAAATTTAGCTAAGAAATGCAAGGGAAGAGTGGGTTGATTAATTCGTAGGTAATACTTTAGGCGTACAAACTTGCGCGAGCAGAAACTTTCTGTGCAAAAAACTAATGATGAAATCTTAAGAAAATGCCAAAAAAACGGTTTTTCTGGTATATTTCCAGCCTTTTCGGTCGGAAATTTTTTTCTTTCTAAAATCGGGCCCCGTCACATTTCGTGTGCAAAATTTCATGAAAGAATATAAAGTACAGCTCGAAAAATTCAAGAAAAGCCGTTTTTCCGAGAAAACGTTACAAAGAAAATAAATCGAAACGGTTTTTTATATAGCCCTTCGTGCTTTAACTCATCGCACGCGAAAAAAGTGAATATCGGAAAGAATATTATTGCTTTTGTTTTCGAAAACTCGCGAAGCTCTGTTTCGTCAAGCGCTAAAATTATATTGTAATGTCACGTGACTTAGGTAGGATTTCCTACAACTGCCCCGTTTTCCTGCTCCGAAACACTCAGAAAGCACTCTAATGTATATTACATATCCAGAGTTCAAATCTCTAGTGCATTGTACGAAATGCAGGTTGAAAATTTAAACAAAAGGAGGTTCAAGGTTTAATTATACGCAAAAAAAGGCTGAATACATACCTATTCTTTTTTTCATCTTTCATTCGGGAATAACCAAAATCTAAGATTGCCAAATGCTCAGGTGCTCAAGGTGTCAGTGCCCAATCACCTGTACCAACAAAAGCATGTTACTCACTCACGCATTATGGAAACTGATTGAACGAAATTTGAAATTCAAATTTCAAAATTCAGATTTCAAAATTCAAATTTCATTTTTTAATTATTGTAATAGAAATAAGCGCATGCGCAATCTAGTATAAAAAGACAATAGTATCATATAAAATATGTCAAACAATTGATCGTGACATCTTTCTTACCCGAGGTCGCCAGGCCTATATAATAATAAGGTCCTTACTAAGGGCTATGAGCACATAGTGAATTTTCTTAATTTGTATTGCACTAATATTCATACTTGTTGTTTTGGCACGGCGATGATCGTGAGTGCTCGACATCACGATGTCATAGTTAAGACACATTTAGGATATGTCTTTCAGACGTCTAGTGCAAGACGTCGATCAAAGGGATAGACCAGGATAGTACATCTACATCAACGTTTTTCAAAGTACAAAGTTAAGGCTTTTTGTAAAATGTGAAAGTCACCACCGGTCACGGGAGTAATATAAGATATCTAAAATTCCCCCTATATCTATCCCGCTTAAAAGAGCTCTTCTCTCGGTCGATCAGTTTTTTAAAGAAAAATAATCTGGCGACCTCGGGTAAGAAAGATGTCACAATCAATTGATTGACAAATTTTATATGATACTATTGTCTTTTTATACTAGAATGCGCATGCGCTTATTTCTATTACAATAATTAAAAAATGAAATTCACTTTGAAATTTGAAACTCGCAACAAAGGAGAAAATACCGTAATTTGCACTCGTCCTTCGGACTCGTGCAAATTACTATTTTCTCCTTTGTTACTCGTGATTAATCGTTAATTGCACTCCAAACCATACGATTGCTAGTACTAATAACGAAGGAAATAGTCAGGTAGAATTGCATAACTACCCGGACAAAAATGGTGTAGAGAAGATATTTTGCGCAGAGGTCCAGGAACATATCAGGAATCACCAAAAATCCAAGCCCCAGGAACACCCTCAAATTCATAAGGATGGACATGGTACTTTTTAATACAATTATTAATGAAGATACATCCTTAACTGTTCTACAGTTACAGGCCGAATCTGTTTTTGTTTACTGGCATTTTTAAGCCTTATTATTCTCATAAAAATGTTCGAATAGAATGCGTGTCTTTCTTAGAAAATTAGAAAATCAAAAATCAGAAATTGAAAGTGATTTTCGAAAATCATTACAGTATGTTTGCCTACGTACTTTTAGTCGGACAAAATTTCATGTACCATGTGTGTGTGTCAGTGACATGGAAAGATAACCGAGTCCCATTTGGACAAGTGTGCTTCCCAAGAACAGGCTCTCATCTCAGATAAATGCAATATTTGATTTAAAAATCAAATATCAAGAATTGGTTTGAAATTTGATTTTTAATTGGTGAGGGAATAATTGAAAATCAATTTTCTTCTGAAATTCGATTTGATTTTAAATCAAAAATCAAATGATACTTTCGGGTCACGGATTCATAAAACGTGTATAATGCGTGTATGGAAAGTATAATTCGAAAAATTAATTTTTCAAAAATGAAAATTGCAAAATTTTGAATTTCAAATTTTAAAAATTGACTTTGATTTTCATTACTCAAATTTTTCAGTTATAACATGACAATTCAATATTCATTTCATTTTAAAATGAAATGAAAATTGAAAGTTGGCTTCAAAATTTGATTTTGCGAAAAAATACACAAAATAGACATGGTTCTTAAATTAAACAAATAGATTTTGTCTTTGAAAGTAATAGTTAAAATATCAAGTTTGATTAAAACTTGAAAATAACTATTGTTTTCATTTTTCGTTTAAAAACAGAATTTTTCTTCTCAAGACAATACGTATTGTAATTGTTGAACTCGAAAATGTCTTTGTTTGCTTAATTTGCCGCGATGTACAAGTCATTTTCAGGTGGGAAAAAATCATTACGTCAATAAGGCGTGGAAAGATCTACATTTGAACTTTACCGACTTTTCACATTGCGGTACCTGCAATCGTCATTGTGTTGTTATTTTTGCGACCAGACATGAAGCCACAACCCATAAGTGATTTTTTTCTGAGAGAAGTGAATAAGAATCATGACGTAATGAATTTCTTATGTATTATTTTTGGGGTCACGCCGCTCATTAGAGTGAGAAATACTATTTTATCAGAGGCTAAAATTATTTTAAAAACTGTCAAGTCGTCTCGCAGTGAATATATTAATCAAGGTTGCTGCGTTCCCCGGAAATTAATGGTGTTGATTAAAAGTCTAAGTAAAAATTTCTGGAAACTCTAGAAAAGTCTGGAATTTGGCTTAGCTGTCTGGAAAAAAACTGGAGTTTTATGAAAATTTTCTAATTAAATATAACTTTCTGCAAATACTGGAAACTTCCTTCTTGGCTTTTGAATTCCCCAAAAATGGCTTCGCTCACAACCAAATCTTTACTTAAATCATGCTCCTTCTAATATTTCTTATTATTTTGCGGATTCATCAATCTGGCCATTTAAATACACGTTTTCTTTATAGAAGAACAAACTATATAAGAACACGAGGCTTCGATTGCAAAAATGTTAAGAACAAGTTAAGAACGTTTTAAGGCTTTGCAGGCCTAAAAAACCTAATTTGCTAGGAAAATGGGCAAAAAATACTCCCAAAATGTTGGAAATGAGAACATGTTAAGAACATTTTAGGCTTAAAACTCAAAAAGTTAAGAACATCCAAAGGCTTCAAAAATTTTGCATGTTCTAATAAAAAAAAGTGTAATAACCGTTCAGGAATATATATTTAAAAACATTCTTTCAGTTACCACTGGCTTTAGCGGAGGCTTCTACACTAAAGCGTTATCTAGAAAATGATATCGTCACAAAAATACAGACACAAATACAGACTAGTTTAAGAAAATCATTCCTACTGTGATTGGCTAGGAATTTTCCTTTTAATTTTATTTTAATTTTAAATTCACGGGAATTTGACACCAGCAGAAAATATTTTTATTTCCATTTTCTGAGCACGCGATTTTATTCAATACAAAAGAAAAAGAACGAAGAGGGCCAATCAAATTCTGCGACAGAAGAAAAAGAATAGGAACCATTGTAATCAAAGCTAAAAGTAATTGAAACACAAGCCAATCAGATTTCTTCTATCTGTAATGAAAATAGTGCAAAAAATGAGACACTTACATGTTTTTATATTGGGTTATTTGCTGCTCTCTTAACTTGTTGCGCGCGTCTATCATTGTAAATCTGAGTTTTTGCTGTAGGTTCTCCACTTTCTCCTCAAGGTCGTGGAGGCGTTCAGCCCGTTTCTTCCGGCGACGGCGATTCCTCTAGACTGAGCATTTCAAATCTCGTTAATTCCTGCGTCAATGTAAAATGTAAACTAGCCGTATTGTATAAGGGTTGCGAAGCGATCCAGACTCCACCTCAATTCGCAAGTTGCTAGCAAAATAAGGAAAACTATTTAAATTTATTTTCAGCGTTAATAAGAAGATAATTCAAAACATGGCTGAAACTCTCTTGAATATCGGCAGCAAAAGATTTGTTGTTCTCGATTTTGCGAGTTATGTTAGTTCGCTACGGGATCGTTTCGTTGCAAAGTCTCGAAAAAGGTATTATGTACACCGGATATTTTGTGTTCGTATTTCATCAAGTTATTTTGTCTTTCACTTTCATTGAGAATATATAATAAATAAATAGACTATATGAACAATTTAAAGATTTGTACAAATTTATCAATATTTTGCATTTTGAAATTTAATTTATAAAAATAAATAGAGAACTTTATTTAACTTTTAATAAATCCAAAATCCCACGGAAAGTACCCAAGGTGAGTGTCGTTGTGTGTGAAAAAATAATGATCAGGACTTGTAATTTAGAAATATCGATTCAAAAAGGTCTTTTTAGAGACAACCTTTATACTTCGACAGTTTCTAAGAGATTCTTTACCTTTTTTGGTAAAATTCTGCACAGCGGACTATCTTTAAATCGAACTTATATTATTCGAATGTCTTAACAGCTTGAAGAGGTTGGACATCTCACTCGAATACAAATTAGATAATTTAGAACAAAACAAAGCTGACAAAAAAAGTGTAAATCGGAACGATATCTTTTCTTTTTGCTATCTTCTATCTGAAATGATAACAAAGAAAGAAATAGCGAAATTTTAGACCTTATAACTTTAGATATCGATAACGAGGAAACAACAGTGCCTAAAAACACCCTGAGGAATCGCCGTCGCCGGAAGAAACGGGCTGAACGCCTCCACGAACTTGAGGAGAAAGTGGAGAACCTACAGCAAAAATCATAAATTACTATGATAGACGCGCGCAATAAATAGCATAATTTATTTCTAAGTAATTTTCTAAGTATCATTTCTTCCTTCATAGCGGGGGACTTTACCTTCAATAAAGCGTGGTTTAAATGGATTTGTTTCTTTCCCAACAGAGCGTTTTGTGCTTTCATCATATTCACTAAAGTGATGTCGGCAATACCGTACAACTTTTTTCTTTCTTTTTCCTGATTCATCCCTTTCTTTAGTTGTGACAGTTTTTCGTCTCAAACAATACTTACTGCACTTGTGAACCATTACTTTATTAACAACACCCATCTGAAATCGGTTCAAGCTGTCGTTGGTAGTTTTACATAGCAAACAATCCTTCAAAATATTTGGATCATTTTCCTCGAGCGTTCCATCTGGCTTAGGCCAGAGATTCTTATTAGGAAGCCAGGTTCTTTCTTCAGTTTCTTCGTTAACATCAATTGCTCCTCCAGCAGGGTGCATTGAAACAAAATGGGGTGAGAATGTCTCGTTTGTGTTCAATTCAGTTGATTGTATCCATTGTTCAATATCACTTGCAATATCAACATTGGGATCTGATGTATCTTGGTCCAATATGGATTTGACAATATCATAATGAGATTTGGAAAAGTACAACGCATGTGTGTGAATGGCACCCCGACTCTTTGCAAACTCATATCTGCTCCAATCATCTTCATATTGAAAAAGACTTTTTAAAACCGTGTCTTTATAATTCAAATGTCTTGCATTAAAGTAAGTCGTGATGATATGCTGATTTTGTAAAATAACTTGATGGCGAAATTGTGCATCTTTCTTTTGATGGTGTGAATATTGTCGCCTGATGTCTTTGCAAGATATTTGATGATAACATCATGAAGTGGTACCCAGTGGTGTTCAGCACAGGATGAAGTATCAAAATAGGATGGATATACGTTGTCCTCTTTTAGCTTAAAAAAGCACAAAGAGTCAAGTTCGTGTTTTCTTTCCTTCCAGTATGGATCAGTATTGACTAAATTTGAGCTCATTGAAATAAATTTGTTTGGAATACTGTCATCTTTGTCTTGAAGTCTTTCTAACAGTTCGTCTCTGGTAAGATGTTTTTCATTAACCTGCTGATTAACACAAAAGCTTCCTTGATTTAAAGCTTTCTTGCGGAGTCCAATATTCAGAAGATGAAATTTCAAAAATCTATGAGGTGATACACGGTTATCAGAGCAAAAATATATATGATCTACCCACATGTCATAATCAACAGCCCTTGTTGATGGAATAGTCATGTCACACGTTCCATTAATGAAAATATGTGGATAAGCCATTGTGAAAAAACCTTCAGTAGACAGCTCAGGAAGAGGCTTCTCTTTGTTATCAGACTTCAAGTTCCCAAGATCAGCAACAGCACCTTGTTTGATTATGTTTTCTATTTCACCACTGTTCTCTCCTTCTTTTTCTGGAATATGCATCAAACGATCAACATCAATTACCACATCCCAATAATATGGATTTGGCTGGTACAAAAAGAATCTCCCATTTAGCCCAATACCAGACACATGGTCTTTACCTGTATAACGGGTAAATCCTGGTCTTGGTGCACTTTCACCATACTTTGGAACACCAAATATTAGACCGACCAAAGCCTGCTCAATTCTTTGCCTACAAGCCATGTATGCTTTTGAGCTGTTTTTACCACCTCTTATAAGAAGAATACCAACTTCAGATGGCAGTTGTGGTAGTTTGGTAAATTTTCTTAGGTCATGTGGTATAGCTACTGTATGACCTTTAGAGGCTAACATCCCATACTTCAGACAATGCACATAAATGGCAATGGATATTTTTCTTATCAAAAGACTTTCGACAAATGTCAGGTTTTGAAGAAAAGGGGGAATTTCCTTGAAGTGTTGGTTATTGTGATAATGCATCCCATTTTCCAAGAAACAATCTTCAACTGGGGAATACAATCCTGAGAACATCAACGACCTATTGATGTGTTTCTTGTATTTGTTCTTTTTTATTTCATCTGTGCATCTTTTACATCTACCATTGAGAAACCTTTTTTCTTTCTCGGATAATACATGATAAATAGGCCTAGTCTCATAACAACTCATACAATGTTCCACCGAGTGCAGCCTCTCAGCATCATTGATTATAATTATAATTCTTGAATTGCTCTTTCAACAGCAGGATTTGAGTGAAGCGGAACCTCTCTTTCAATATGTGAATGTTCAATTTGATCAACAGTAATTTCTCGGTTTCCTTCAATATGTGGATGTTCAACCTCTTCAACAGTGTCTTCTTGGTTTCCTTCAATATGTGGATGTTCAGCTTCTTCAACAGTGTCTTCTTGGTTTCCATGCTGCAAATTTGTGGATGGGTGTTGGCTTTTGGTCGGCTCAACAACAAAATCAACACAGTGAGATTTTCTAGCAGCAATTTTGCGTTCCACATAACTTTTATCTTTAAAGATACTCCTCAAAATATCATCAATCTCTTCTTCAGTCTGCTTACTACATTTAGCCTGATTTGCTAATCTTACATTTTTCCGACGTGCATAATTATGCTCGTCAGTTGTAGAATGTTTTCTTTTGAGTCCTTTTTGATCTTCTCTGGAATCCCTACGGGGCATGATATTTTGATCCTTGGGTATTTCCCCATGCTTAAGCAAACTACTTTTACTAAAGACATGGTGGGTGGATGTACTCTGCAAAAGATTAGCTGATGATGTTGCATCATTCAGAAAGTAAAGACTTTGGAAGTGGTTGTATTTGTGAGAGATTATAATTTTTGGACCATCAAAGTTTTCGATGATTTCGCTATTCATTCTACCAGATGTAGCTGGGTGATGAATATTTTCAGGCTAAAAAGTCAAGTATTGAAAATCACGGTTGCTGTTATATTTTGTACAGAAGATAATAATTCCAAGCTTTTTAGCAGCAGCTAGAATGAATAATTCTGAACCATACTCCGCATTACGATACTGTCGCTGAATAACATTATCTAAGCTTACAACTTGTCCATCATCATCTGGTTGATCTACGTTCGATAGGACCCATTGTTCAACAAAGTCTAAGTGCCTATTATGATCAACAAAACTAACAACCTCATTCCGCAGATCCAAATGGCTGCCCCAATATGGTCTTTCAGTTATGGAAAGGCATTCAACAATGGCTCTATAAAGGCAATTTCCATCCCCAAGTGTGGAACATACAGCGCCAACGTTAAGCCCGATTGATCGGTCTTTGCGTACCATTGCCTGCCATGATGTATCTTTGGCTTCATCATAGACTTCAGCCATTATTTCAAAATAGTACATGAAAAGGGTACATGCGTAGTCTGGGTGGTCAGTGGGTATAAAAAAAAAATTCATTCTTACCACCCACCCACCCCCACAGGCCTACAGGCAAGTAGCTGATTACAATTAACTGTGTTGTGATCAGACAGACAGATACAGATCACAGATAATAAAAGCACCAAATATCAGAAACAGAAAAGTAAAAAAAAAATAGTCAGTAAAAACACAAAAGAATGGTAAAATACACAAGGTAAATAATTTGTTAACAAATTTCTTTCATATATCTTGGATGTTTAGATTTCAAATCAAACACAAGAATCAACATTCAGCAATCCAAATATTTTTTGAATGAAATAAAATTGTTCGAAACTTTCGGGTATAACATTGTCATTGGCAACGGTGACCCACAGTGCTTCAGATTTCTGATTGTAGTCCGTGTTTCGGCTTCCGGTAAAATTTTGATGTTCACTGCTAGGGTACCTCGGACTTTTCTTTGAAATCACCGACCTGCTAGACTGAGCATTTCAAATCTCGTTAATTCCTGCGTCAATGTAAAATGTAAATAAAGGTATGATCTGAGGAATGAATAATAGTGAGGTGGCCGCTATGTCCTGAAGGCAAATACAGTATGACTCAAAAATATTTTAGATGAAGTGGTCGAAATGCTCTAAAGGAAACATGACTCAAGATATTTTATGTGAATGTGGTCGAAATAGTGTCCTGTAAAACTAGAGTACGAGTGATAAAAGAACAATGGGAAACAGGAATAGAGACAAAATGTGTTTGGTCGAAATAGTGAAAATTCTTGCAAAAATAAATGAACGAAAATAGAAATTGTGAGTTTTTGCGAGTCATTGGGGATGCATCAAGAGATAACAAACTTAGCCTAAACCGTATGGAGGACGGTGAGCGTATCTTATCCCCTAAGGAGTGATCTTATCCCATGGGGAGGATGGGAAGCAGATCTGAGAAAGGGGTTACAGGGTAACCCACACACCCAAATCGTCGCCAAAACTACTCATGCCACACAAACTAAGCGCTTCCTAAAACTTAGGGACTAAGAGAAAACACAAGCTAGTGCAAAACGCAAGTAGGTATCTGCCACACAATTAAAATAGAACAAAATACACTGAAAACTACCAAGTGTCAGGATCCCAAACTGTGGTAGTGGAGGAAATCTTAGCCATTTTCTTCTGAAATTGAGTAATGTCATTGTCAGCTATTCTCAAATATCTTAAATAACAATCACTTGTCCATCTGCCCTAAATACGGATCATTGAGTCTGAGGCACCTGATGCTAAGGCGGCTGAAGCTCCACCTATACGGAAACTGTGTGTATTGGTGTCCGTAATAGTAGGGAGGGCTGTAATCAAAAGCTTGCGAATTGCATTTCTGGTTAAAAAATTACCGTTGGAGAACTGAAAAAGGAGTCCAGAATAGCTCGGGGAGAGGGCAAGGTAGTTTCGCATTGCACCAACCGGGCAAAGGCCATCAAAGGTGGCTGCAATACGTATGGTTGTTCCCATTCGGAAGGGGTCAGTTTTGCTTGCTTTGATACGTATTGTCATAATGGAGAAGCTGGGATTAAACTGAACGTCAGAACGTGACAGGTGTATGCTGCTGTTGAATTTGGAACAACTGGGGCATGTGTATTCAGAGACTCTCAGTAACCCAAAGAAAGCCACTACACAAGATGTCAAGAACATGTATTTATCAGCTGTCGTGACACAAGAGGTGTGCAAAAATGCCTCTGATCAAACGTTGTAGAATGGTCATTTCGTGAAGATTCAACTGATAGCCAAGCATAGAATTTTGATGGAGGACGCCGTGTATGTAGACCTTGATGGTTTTGTGAGAGATACCTCTGTTTGCAGGGAAAACAGCAAAGAAGCAAAGTGAAGATTTGCTGACGGGAAAGTGGTTCAGTCTTGAAGATTGGCAAAAGTTGACATAGGATCGTACGCCTGACATGTAAGCGCTTTGGGTGGAAGATGCTAGTGAGTCTCTCAAGAAGGAATCAAGATCTTGTCCAAGACGGCCATGACACGAGGCGAGATGATGGTGGGATTCGGTGAACAATCGGGACATATCGACTTGAAAGCTTCGACCTGAAGACGAGACAATAAGTCAGCAAAAGTGTTACGACGACCAGGGACATGAAGAAAGCGAACAGAGATGTTGTGACGAGCAGTAAGAAAAAACAGTTCTTTAACCAATGCCATGAGCTGTTTGTCGTTGGAAGTGCCGGACGACCAGATTGCAACGATAGCCTCATTATCTGTGAACATTGTGATCTGCTTGTTGGTCAGAGGGATTGCGAAGGCGGAAATGGTGGCAAAAACAGCAAAAAGCTCAAGAACTGCGATGTGAGTTAGGTTAGACATGTCGTATGGCCATGGGTGGGACAACCACTGTCCCTGAAAGAAGCCACCTAGACCAAGAAAATATGCATCAGTAAAAAGCGCAATAAAATCTGAAGTGACTGCTGGTTCAGGGAGAAAAGAGACACCATTCCAAGACGACAAAAACTCAGCCCACATGGCCAAATCTAGACGAACACTAGTAGAAATGTCGATGTGATGTGAAAGCTTGGACACAGAGGTGGAAAGATCGATGAGTCGACGCAGGAACATTCTACCGGGGGATGACCTTACAAGCAAAAGAAAGATCCAATGAGGGACAAAAGTTCTCGTTTGGTGCATTCCCGGCGGTCCAACCAAAAGTCCACAAGTTGACGAAGTTCAAGAAGCTTATCAAGAGGAAGACGAATGGTAAAAGAGCTAGAATCAATTTCAATGCCCAAGAATGTGATAACCTGACTGGGTCCCTCAAGCTTGTCCACTACCACTGGTACTCCGATGATGTAAAAAACAGCCTGTACCAAATCCATGTAGTATCGAGTCGTTTCAAAGTGGATAGAACATCCTAAAGGCCTGGTCGTAAGCATATCAGGCTCGAAAATTAAACTGTCGTGCCAACCGGGTTATGTAAGTTTGGTAGGCGATAAGTCCTTGGGCCAGGTGAGGCTTAAACTGGATGTTTGGAAAAAGTTGGACAATGCCATGGTCCATGATGCAAAGTCTACTACTTTCTGTTTCTTCGTGGGGAAGAAAATCAAATTTCCGGAATAAAATACCTTACCCCACTCCATCTCAGTGATCACAGTGTCCTCTCCTTTAAATTCTATGGCTATTTCACAATTAAAATGAGCTTGATAGATATCAATACAGCAAAGCCAACTACCAGTTTATGAGATCTCATCTAAGCCATATCAATTGGTCTATCGAATTCATCCAAAAGTCGATTGAATTAGATGTGAATGAGAGTTGGGACCTATTCCTAAAACAAATGATCGAGCTCCGAAACCTCTATGTGCCACTTACCCACAATAAGAACGACCTGTTAAATCAAAGGAGGAAAGGGAAGCATCCCTTATATCCAAAAATTTGTCAGATAACTAAAGAGAAACGTAAGGCGCATAGAGAATGGATCATCTCACTTCAAAACGACGAGACTGAGAGACGTAGAAGGGAGTACGTAAGATGGCGCAACGCCGCTCATAGAGCCCTGACTCGCTCCAAGAGAGAGTTCGAAAAAAAGATCAGTGAACAATAAAAAACAAATCCAAAAAGATTCTGGAAATATGTACGCAGCAACCTGAAAGCAAGAATGGGAATGCATCCTCTCCTCGAAAACCCTAATAATGAAAATTCTATCAAATATGATGACAAAAGTAAAGCCAACATACGCCACTCGAACAACTCCCTGAATTCCATTCCAGGACGGATAAAGAAGTAGAGATAAATTTACTAACTGAAACTATAAAAAAGGAACTCAAGGCGTTAAATCCAAACAAATCCATGGGGCCAGATGAACTTAACCCGAGGATGCTAAAGGAGCTCGCTGAATATATTGAAGAACCGCTTTTCCTCATAATGACAAAATCTCTCAACGAAAGTTGTCTCCAAAATGACTGGAAGCATGCTAATGTATCACCTGTTTACAAAAAAGTTCTTACCAGTTCAGAATTATGTGTTCTCATTGGTCTTATTCGTTGGTTAAATTTCTTAGGAACATTTCTTAGGGGCATATTCTAGGTGGGGCCTGACAAATATTATGTAAAGTTTACGGAATAATTCAGGAGTGAGATACGTGAAGGTTCGTCTAATTAGACCAGCCATTGAGTTTGCCTTTTTTACTTGGTTTGATATATGTTGGTCGAATGAGAGATTTTGGTCAAAGATAACTCTGAGATCCTTTTCGAATTGTACATGTTTCAGTAAATTTCCTCCGAGTGTGTATTGATGTACATGTTTAATTATATTCGGCTTACCTAACGTTAGTACATGAAATTTTAAAAGCAACGTATCTGACCATTGCTGTAGTCGATCGATGTCCTCCTGGATTATAAGTGCATCTTCAATTGATTCTACTTTATTGACAAGTTTAGTGTCGTCAGCAAATAGAAAGAGTTGTGATTTAATTGAATCCCGTAAATCGTTGATGTATAGAACGAAAAGGGTAGGCCCTTGGGGTACTCCACTAAGAACTAATTGTTTTTCGGATTCAAGTCCATTTACTTTAACTATCTGAAATCGATCCTTCAGGAAGTATCAGATCCATTAAGCAACTTATTTCTTATTCCGTAGGCTTCTAATTTGATTAAGAGCCTTTGGCGGGGAACTGGGTCGAATGCCTTTGCAAAGTCAAAGTATACTGCGTCAATAGCTTTACCGTTAGCAATGTCTTCGGTACACACATCTAGATAGTTTGATCGGCAATTGATAAAACCATGTTGCTTGTTAGAAAGTAGTTTCTCTTCCTCTAGATGTGACATAATATGTGTTTTATGAATCTTTTCCATCATTCCACACAATGGATGTCAGGCTAATCGGACGGTAGTTTTCCACTATATTTTTGTTTCCGTGTCCGTGGACCCCAGAGCAACTCCCTTTACTATCGGGGCATTCAACAGTGGAATAGCCTACCTGAAAAAGTAGTTAAATCATATACAATACAAGAGTTTAAAGAAAACCTCGGTCTAGCTTGGAAAGAGAAAATGTTTGAGTATGATTGAAATTGTCACTATTGTTGCATATCTGTTTGAAGTTAACCTTTGTAATAAACCAAACCAATGTATGAACGATTTATAGAGGCCCATGTGCTTGCACGGTGGCCTGGAAATCTGTAAAACATTATTATAAACAATGGGCCTCACTGTTGGTGAGAGAAAATCTCTCTCAGTCAAAATTAAAGTAAACTGTTGAGGGGTAAACTGTTGAGGCTGCAGGCATGCCAATGTTAGCAGGGAGTAAATTTTTCAAATTCACGAACTCACCATTGCGGATTTGTGTGATAACTCTGGTTGGAACTGGAGGAAGGACGTTTGCTTGACTGTTGTTTGTATTCGGTTGTAGGAAAGGACTCCCATTTGGAAATTCTGGAATTCCGTCAGGGAAAACGACAGTCGGCGAGGTTGCTGTGGTGACGACGTCACCCATGATAGTAGACGGGGGTTGAGTGAGAGATATAGATGGATGTGGGTGTTGGTATATTTGACTTGTTGACTTTGTGCTAATCCTTCCTCTGTTGTTACCAACAAGTTGCTGATCCTGCGATCTACAATACTATTTAAGAGTTGTAATGTTAACTGAAGGAGTTGACGCTGTTGTTGGAACGACCCGTGGTAAAGGGTTCGAGGACGACGAAATTGTTATCGGAACTGTTTGTTGTGGACCTGTTGCTTGAGACGAAGCTGGGATGTTCGAGGAGGTTGAAGTGTAGATTGGCAACCCAGTAACAGACGTTGATGGTGCAGAAGAAGTCATATTTGTACGATATTAGAGCATTAATTTATCTTTTTCAAAGTTGAGATGTTCATGTGTTGAAAGGCAGAACTCAAATGTGAATGAAATTTATCTGTGACGGGGATTTCTCTACTGTGGTTTGAGTGTATAGCCAAAAGTCTGATACCGGAATAGTGCCCCGGGAGCCTGAGAATGAAGAATAGGTTGACTTATAATTAACATGAGTAAACACGTTTACTCTAATTTAAAGGAGTGAGACTAATCTTCGGTCTCGGACAAAAGGTAACATGAACCACTTTCGTTTTTGAAGTCAGTTCAAAGTTCAGGAATGAAAGACGAAACAAAAATCTCTATGCAGAATTATTGTAGGGATTACTCTTTATTTCTTTATTCATAGAAGATTTACAAGAATCTGTTTTATTTCTTATAGTAACTAAATGGAGGGTGAAGTATTCGTAAGCTTTAGTGTTTTTTAATTGTGTAGCATAGCTTATAGGTGATTTCAATTTTTTTTACCCAACTTTAACTTTATATAGACCTCCATTCTCCTGGAAAATCTTGATGTAGCAACTCCCTCTGCTTATTAGACCCCACACCAATTTAGCAAAAAATGATACTAATTTGTCTTAATAAATAATTTGTAAATTCTGGCAACGAACCAATATGAAAGATAAATAATTTGTAAAATCTAGCAACAAACAAATATGAAAGAATCAAATATATATCTGTAGAAGAAAATATTGAAAGATTCTGATTAGGAATTCCTTCCGAGTAAATAGAACATAACATTATTTTGGTACCATAAGTGAAATAGCTTGAGTATATCATTTTTCAAGTACATTATACATAGAACAGCTGTACTGTGTACTGTGAACTATTTGACAATCTGTTTTAACTGTTCTGTAGAAACCCAATTTCAAACAAAACACAAGTCTGTTCCTTCCCTCATACTGAGGGGCAAAAAAAAGATACTTTGGACAAGTTACGTCCAAGGCAGTTGCAATAGAACCATCTTTCACATCTGGAACATGCAACCCATTCCCCAAAGACTCCTTCGTCAACTCTTGTTTTAAAAACCTAAATAAAAAAACAGATTTGTGTTAGTAAGAAGGAAAGGAACTAATAGTAAAACACGTCCTACTATTAGAATTCCCTACTATTAATGACCTTTTTTCTTCTAAATATCTTTAAGAAGCAAATAATCTTTTTACAAAAGTGTCTGAACAGAATAGAAGGACAATTAACCCCAATTGACGGTATAATTAATAAAGGCATTAAGAAACCCTAAGATTAACTGTGTTTAATCTAAAACCCTAGTTTGAATGGAATCAAATTCTTCAAACATTGTTACTAGGAAAAAATTGTTTAAAATCGATGTTGGAAGGTTTTTGGAAAGTTTATACCCATATTATAATCAGTTGATCAGATTAGTTTAACAAAATAACAAAGCAACTCACCGATTTCCTAATGAACGAACCGCACAAATTCGTCTGTTTATTCAGAATGAGTGATCGTTGAAAAATATTTACAATGCAATGGATTTAAAATTCTTAGAATAAATGACGTCGAAAATCAAAAAGAGCATGGCGACGTCAAAATTTAGTCGCAACTATAATGACTTCCTTAAAAGTTTTCCAAAAATCTTTTTCAACTACAAACAAAATTATACAAAAAGTAAATGGTAAAGCTAGAAATGACGAAGATAAATTGGGAGCTTTTGATTATACTTTGTGATTTGTACAAAGCAATACCTCTACACACATGGAAGAGATTGGAATTGATTCGTGATATTGCATCATAAATCTATTGCGGAGAATCGTGTTGCGATAAGGAAGTGCTTATTGACATAAAAGGTGAACAATCATACTTTCAAAACACACCATTTATATTAAACATCGAAAATTTAGCACAAATTGAAGTAGATCTTCCACGCATGAAAGATATTACAAAAAATCGTTTGAACGTTCCTTTGATATTCATACCTGATGTACTATTTTGTTGTGGGAAAAAATTGAAGATCATAACATCTTTTGCGGAAATTTGTTTATTTGTCCAAATCCATATTAGACGGTAAATCATACCATGGGTAATGCACTGTATGCAGAAAATTGGCATACTACGGATATGAAGAGAAAAAAGGAAACCTATCGTGTACTTTTGACGATCTGGATAGAGAAATTATGCTGTTCAACTCCGGTATAGCATTTACCAAGGAATTATTGAATTTAGTAGACAACATGAAATGTATCGGTGGTATTTCATTTGAGAAGGCGGTGTATATAATATATGCAAGTGCTGGAATGTCCTCCCAATTGAATCCTGATCGACTGGAAATGGCCTGGTATTTGTATAGAATTTTGGAATTCAAGAAAACCTTTGAATATTGGCCAAGAAAAGAGAAATCTAGATAGCTAGACCTCGAATTATTGTGCAGATCGGTATTTGACGAGATAAGAACCAAAGTAGATTTCATTTGGAAGAAACATTGTTGCACAGAACCAGGATGCCATGAAAGATTTGTAGTGTTAGATGGCAACGAGAAACTTCATCGATTAATTTGTGCTGAGCCTAGAGTCAGAGTTACAGGGAATGTTGGTTATCCTAACCATGTCGAAGCCTGCATACGTAACCCTATAAGAGGAAATCCAAATATTGTGAGGTGCGTTCCAAAGAACAATCCGGTAATACAGAAGAGCAAATTGATTTGAGACCAATGACTCGCCAGCATGCAAAATCACTCAATGAGGATCGATACTGGCAGTGTTTTGCCACCTGAACAATTTCTTACTAACTCTATACTCGATAATCTTGTATTTGAAGAAGAAAAAATCGAGTCTATTATTAATTCTTTGAACGTTAACAAGGCCCATGGGTGGGATAATATTTCTACTCGTATGGTCAGAATCTGTGGTAAGTCTCTAGTAAACCTTTGCTTAGTATATTCAATCTTTATCAACTCTGGCATCTTCCACGCAGTGAAGAAAGGAAACGTGGTTC